>NW_028301558.1:12510000-12605000 GCF_042242905.1 Orbicella faveolata | reverse complement strand
CACTACCAAAAAATATCATTGAAAAAAAAGCCATTTGGCTAATTAATTTAATTTAATTTCGATTACAGCCCTCCTCAAAAGGTATGGTTACTGGAAGGTTACAATAAGAACGCCCTTTAAAATGAGTGGCACGTATTTCTGAGTTTCTTGTGACATGCAAATGTAAAACCGGTACAAATAAGTTCCTTTGTCCAGTCCTTTGTTCCACAGTACCACCATGGTCAGCAGAGTGAATCCAACTTGTGGCTTATTGCAGGGAAAAGTGCAGAATTTCTTCTTGATCTGTTTAAGAGCATTTCACAGAACTGCCACAAATCATACCAGGTAACAATGCTGAAAATAAAAAAAGTCATAAAATTAATAAATACAGAAGTCTAAACCATTTATTATACCATCATAAATCAATACGAGAATTTGATGATGCAAGAAAATTTGAAAAACACAAGCTGCAAGCAAGCATTTTCCACATTTCTAAAGTATTTTCAAATTCCTGAGGTGTGTTAAGACAGTTTAATTAAAATGCGTGGTTTAGGCTTCTTTACATGATTCTTAGATATGTAGGATAAGGATATGCAGACAAATGTACCAAACAATAGAATGAATATTAAAATAAACAAACATAATTAATGAATACTGATAACATCTCTGACTTAAAAAATGGAAAATAAAAACAAACAAACAAAATTACTAACATCATGTTTTCCTCATAATAAATACACATGTACCACTGACATGCACATAATTTAATTTTTCAACATTTCATTTATTTGGCTCAGGTTGAACGTCCAGTTGCAAATAATGGAAGACCAAAAGGGAAGCCACTGTACCATCTCCCAACGTTTGAAACCACAGTAGACACCAAGTGTTTTCCACTAAGTTATAATCTCGATGATGTAGAGCCAGGCCAACAACCTCACCCAGATATTTACTGTGATTTTCCAACTTGCACAAGAGAAACAGATACCATTGTTAGACTGGCCTGCTTCCACTGCTTTCACCAAGCTTGCTTGCCTTCAAATCATTGCTGTCCAATCTGTGCTGAACCACTGAAGAAAAAAGTTCAAAGTTAGCAAACGCCTTCAACAATGGGCTTTTGTTGTCTAAAAATGCTAATGAAAGAGAAAATGATGATGATGATGAACTCCATAAAGATGAAAGCAATAATGCACCAATTACAGGCTTGAACATATCCGACACTGAACTTTTCTACACCTCACCAGAATGGTCTCAAAAGGTTAAAAGCATCCTGGATACTTATGCAACTATCCCTCCTCCATCCCGGGCCAATCATTCATCCAGAAGTCAACCTTCAGCTACAAATACCTCGTCTCTCTCTAACAGCTCTTCTTGAGTTCTAACACTCATTATCATCCCTCTGAACCATCATGGCAATGTCACTTTCTGGTCATTCCCAAGCAGTATTTCACAGTCCACAATTCTACGAAAAAAAGGAAGCAATGCCTGTACTTTTATTGCACTTTTGTTTAGCAAAAGGTTCTTTTCAGAAAATGTTCAAATTCCTCTGCTCAACAGTCCACTGAGCCAGACATGGGTGTACCAGCTAATTGTGCCAGGGATTTTAGTGGGTAACAGCATCTATGACTCAGTGACACAAAACATTCCTCAAACATTTGGCGTTTACAAGCTCTACAATCATCTACTGTATAAAACAATGTAATTGGTGGCACCACTGTAGGACCTGAAATGCCTGTTAGCATTATCCCTGAAGCAAGTCCTGCAGCTAATTTACCTTTTCACTGGAGAACTGCTTCAACACACAGCAAAACATCTATTTTTATTTTAAATTCCAATACTGTCGTCTTCATTCCAACCACACAAGATGTTTTCCTCTTCAGACAGCCACTTACATGGGAACAGTGGAGCCCAATACAGCTTTTGCAGAATGGCAGTACTCCTTCGAATTACTTTCTTGGTTGAAGCAAGTCAACAATTTTCAGTTCACTCTTGGTACAGTCACTAATGTAAAGTTTCACTAACACCTCACTAAACTTTTCCCAGCTTTTTAGCATTTTTAGCATATATTTTGCTAGCTTCCTAAATTCCACTATTTAAACTACTTTTTAACCCATTAACTCCAGGAGCTTTTTGTCTAAAAAGCATTTTTTGGACATTTTAGACATTTTCAGGCTGGATATGAGCCAAATTAGCTGCAATCTACTCAAATAGCAGTTGCAACAGGACAGCATGCCTTTCTTTCCACCAGCATCGCGTTTTACGACATTTTAGCCAGGGCATACGTAGAAATCAAAAAGAAAGTGTGGTTTACATCTGTAAACTTTTCGTTTTTCTCTTATTCATTTTTTTTCTCCTTTCCTTTTTCTCCCTTTCTTATATTTTTGCTGCGGTGATTGACCTTCTACTGGGCTTGCTTCCAGTTCAAGAATTCCCGAGAAAGCATCGTCGAGACAGGCAATTCTTACCGTTTGGTTGAGGGAAATTTTGCGCACAGTTTTTCACTCAAAGTTTTGAGCATTTCCGTGCATATTTCAGGCTCCATTGACTAATTTTTATAGTTACTAAATTGACGGGGAGATAAATAAGGAAAGGCATCTGTAGAAATGTGCACCAAACTGAATTTGAACTCCGACTACTGTATCCAGAAAGTAAGCCTTTATAGACTCGTTATTAGCGAAATATAAGCTTAAATCCGCAAAGTCAAGGTCAGCCCATGAGAGCAGATATTTTTTTACCTTTCCAAATTCTCTGTTCAATTTCACAAGTAAGAATACTCAGCGTTCCATTAATTTTTCTGTCATATCTCCAGGAATGTTGAGTGGCAGGGTAAATACATAAATATTTCAACATGAAGAAGGAATCATTTCCTTTACAGTTTGTTCCCGTGAGGTCCAAAAGCATGCAACGAGTGCTCAAGTACAAATGTAAGCTGATGTGCTCAAATGCGAGCTTACGTGGCAGGTTTATCCTTGCGGGTCGGTTACATCTATATATAATTATTTGTAAAGAGCAAACACATTTGAATAGATGTATTGACAACAAGGGAGTTGAAATTTACACTTTTTTAACCTGTAAGTGGTATCTAAAATAAACTTAACAAGCGTAAAGCGTTCACTACTCACCATGGCGCTGCGACCGATGTCTGCTAGAATTTGCTGTGTTTAGACCGTCAATATAGCCAGAAATATGTTCAGGATATCAGGAACATCTGCTTGACTGAAATGACATTGAAAGTTCCATCTTCTCCATTTTTCTCGGATAATATTAGTCCAAAAAATTAACATCGAATGCATCGATCAAACGATCGAAAATGCAACCACTCGTCGACTCACCCGCCAAAACCCTACGCATGCGCAGTCGTTTTTCAGCTCTGTCGCTCGTGCACTTTCAAGTCCGAGTCGGTGTTTTCAATTGTCAACAAATCTTGACAAAGATTTCTTTCGTTATCTTTTGTGCTGAGATGCTGCAACAAATTTCACGAATGCAAAAAAGGCTACTAACATCATGTGTGTTTCTTCAACATAAGCATAGTGAAGTTTTAAACTGCGAAAATGAAAATAGACAAGGAGTTTTGATAACTCGATCATCAAAATCGAAATCGTTATTCCAAGTTGATTAAAGAAAGCGTCATCGTAACTTTGCTGATTGTTTCTGCTTTATTCACATATTTTCAGCGTAGCTTTTAATATGTTCTCAAACATTTATCAATCTTAAACATATTTAAAAACTATAGAGCTATTGTTTGAGTTCGATGTACGCTTTCACACGAAAGTGCGGCGGAAGTACAATTTGTCATGTTTAATGACTGTACGAAACACGCATCGGCGGGCGCTCTCATTCATCGACAACAGAGAATTTGCTGGATTTTTACACGAGTAAAACTGAGCAGTATCTACGGACGTAAAGTTATTAAGCCTTGATGAAACATCAAGCGTTGCTTACAATTCAAGCGAAACTCAAACTAGCAATTATTTTGTTTTACTTTTCGGTCGCGATAGACTGACAAATTCCTCGCAAGCGTGTGGCAAGAGGAGCTAGGAAACTATGAAGTCCTGAAGCTCTGCTATATCTAAATATATCCAGCTAGTTTTTTGCTGTGTAGTGGAAAAGCTGTTAATCTTCAACATATGTGAAATTTAAAGTGGAGTAATGTACAGCTCATGTAAAAGAAGCATCAGTCGGAACCCAACTTGGTCAGCGATACATGTAAGCTTACAGCGGAACATACCTAAATTCGACACTGTCTTACTTCACTCAAACTGGAGCAGCTTACGACGAAAATACTTAAGCAAAATTCCAACAGACGTAAACGCGTTGAGTTGTGGGGCCAAAACGTGAAACATTTCCGGAATTTCGGACGCCATTTCCCCCGCGCGACATCCGCAAAAATCCTCGCAGCTATTTGTTCTAAAAATAGAATTATTGTCCCATATCATGGGGACAACCCCAATACTTGAAATGGCGCGCGCTTACGGTCACCGTCCCCGATTATGGCTCCTGTTTTAAACCAATCAGCGCACGTATTTTCTTAGGACTGTTTTCTAAAAACAAAAAGAAACTATGTCACCGGTGTCTTTGTCAAAGCTGACTTGAAATGACTGAATGTACGAATGGTATTCTAACATAAAGCAACTCTCATTCTTGAGAACAGAACTCCTTTCTAAGCAGTCAATAGATAATATTACAAGGCTTCTTCGAGCAGCTGTTTTCGCAATATTCTGAGAATATGCCAAAAAAAATATGGAACATAATGAAAAAAAATAAACCTCTTTCTTATCCAACTGCAGCGAATACCGTCCAAATAACAGTACAAATATACAGCGATATTGTACAGTTACTTGTACAGTAGGATACCTGTTTACCATACAGGTCGGCGCGCGCACGGAAAACTGTCACACTCTCCTCTTTCATTGATAAATTTATTGACTGCAGCAGTTGTCTAATAAATCGCTAATTAGATGTTTTGGCGTGTAGTATCGCTTTATATTTTTACTCGTTGTTTGTATTTTGACTCGCACTACGGGCTCGTCAAAATACGGCACAACTCGTAAAAATGTACAGCGATACTACACACCAAAACAGCTAATAAGATTTAGAAAACAGCCCTAAGAAAATACGCGTGCTGATTGGTTAACAACCGTGTTTCTATTTAACAGTTAGATTATTCGCTCTCGATTTCTATGAGGTGATAGTTGATGAGGCCTTCGGCCCTCTTCCTCTCCTATGTTAAGTTAACTTTTTTACCCTAATTATTATTGTCAATTAAACAAGGGCATCTAATTAGCTTGCTATATTTTTGCCCTGTTCCATTTCCCCTCTTACTTGTCTACTTTATATTTATCTTTGTAATATTAGAATGGAATAAATAAATAAAATGAAATGAAAATGAGGCCTTCGGCCTCATCAACTATTACCTCATAGAAATCGAGTGCGAATAATCTAATTGTTTTAGTAGAATTCTTACTAGAATTGACTTCAATTAACGGTTTCCAGTTATTTCTTGACGTATTATTAAACTTTGCGCCTGAAAAGGGTCGCACGGATTGAACTGTCATTTAAAACTGAAGTTAAGTGCGCGCGCGCATCAATTTTTTCAATAATATCAACTTTTTAAAAAGTCAAGAAACCGTAAATGTCCTTCGTTCAGACCTCTCAGGAATTTTATTAAACGTCCCCATTGCCTAGACGACCTCTAGCCACTGCACACTTATGGCTGATAGTGTTCAATGGCTCAGCCAATCAGATTACGGCATTTCCATTAGTATACTAGTAGAATGCTATTGAAACTCGATAGAAACACAGAGCTAGCACGAGCTGTTGACGTAATGATGGCGCGAGCAGAGAGAATTTACATTTAGATGATCAAAGTAAACAAGTTGTTTCCCTTTTTTCGCCGCGGTGTTTTCTAAAAGAAATAGAAACCATGTTCTCCGTGTCTCTATCGAGTGATAGAAACACTCGTGCAAGTTTGGGAGAACTCGAAAAAGCTGTGGAAACACTCGCCTGCGGCTCGTGTTCCCACAGCATTTCTCGTTCTCCCAAAAGTCCACTCGTGTTTCTATAACTCGATAGAAACACGGTACATGTGTTCTATTTCTTAAATATTTATTATATAGACACGAGTGTTTTACTAGAAAATACACCACTGGTAAAATTCATACGAAACCACATCCGGGACTCGGGTGGCGTATTTTCCATATCCTCACTGGTGACGATATCGATTACTTCATTAATATCATGTTAGACCCTTAAACTGTACATAACTTTGTTGGTGTATGATCAAAACAACTTCGGATCTTCCTCAAAAGTCTTCGGCAATCTTCGGTTATCTTCGGTTATCTTCCAAAATCTTCGGTAATCTTCGCAAGTTTTCGGAAATTGTTCTGAAACGTCCGTGTGGCCTTCGGACAATTTTTGTAGAATCTTCGGAAGTCTTCGGAAAGTGGTCGGAAATCTTCGGAAAATCGTCAAAAACGTCGTTATCAGTATGTCCATATAATAAACAAAATAATACATGGCTGCTTATAGATATGGAATATCTCTTCTCGTGTTCAACTTTACATCGAGTTGAACACTCGCAGATATATTCCATATCTACACACGCTCATGTATTATCTATATATATTCGACATAAAAATCGTTATCGTAAAATATATACAAGGCATCTTTGGCACTAGCTATACTGATTAGATCTAATCTCGCTACAAATCTGTTCACTATATATACCATGACTGACGACGTCTGGGAGAATATATTTCAGTAAATTGCTTACCATTTCTAAAATCTCTAAATATTGTGAAACCTTGTTCCAATAATATATACTGGACTAGAATAATCAAACCTACATGTAGTTTGAGAATAACAACGTAGCAATGACATGACATTAAACTGGTTCTTCAAGTTGCTCAATGATGTCTTCCATATTTGGTCTTTTCTCAGGTTCTGACCGCAGACATCCCCGTATAAGGGCACGAAGCAGGCGGTTTGTGACCATTGCGATTTGTTGATTACGCCTTTCAGGATCTGGTAATTCCTGGATGCACATTTCACCGAGAAGAACGCCGAAACTGTACACATCAACCTAGAGAAAACGATTATAAAACACACTGAAGATATCTACTCCAGCGACTCGGAGGTAAAACGCATAAATAGTTATTTATTATATAACTGAGAAAGTAACTTCATTAAATAACTTCATCAAATTAACGCCCGCGCTTTCGTGATTTTCTTTGTCATATAATATATGAGTAATTGGATGAAGGCCAGCGCAACTAAGGATCTAAAAAGGCGAGTGCAATTTTGAGAGAATTTTCAAATATCTTGTAGTGTAAATCCTTAAATACGATTACTCTTTTTCATGGAGCATTAATCTACGTTGTGGTTCTTTCACATACTGCAAGGTTTTGGGCAACTGCCATTAAGGTTGCTTATTATCTGTGGAAAACACATACTGCAACGGTAAACACTATTTAGGTTTGGTTATATTATCGTAATCAATCAAATCTTTTTACGGGAACGATCGCTCTTAACAGGCGTCACGCGACTCAGCCAAAACGGGATTATTTAAAGATGTCCCCGGAAGGAGATCCCTCAGTTTTGAACCTCAAGCATTTTTACACTAAAATTACCTTCAGGTTTGACAACCTGCCTAAGTTCTTTTGTGGGCTATTAAGAAGAAAATTTATAAAAACAGCATCGTAAATACAGTGGAACCCCGTTAATACGGACACCAAAGGGACATGATAAAGTGTCCGCATTATCCGGGTGTCCGTATTAAGCAGGCTTATATAAGAGAAAATATATGAGCTTTCTAGTTGTCGGGACAAAGAAAACTGTACGTGAGAAGCAGGTGTCCGTATTAAGCGGGTGTCCGTAGAGCGGGGTTTCACTGTATTTGCTGATAAATAAGGCGAGCAATTCTAAACCATTTTCATTTTCTAAGTCATCCCGTGAATCGCTTAAATTGTTCCTACAACTAAAACATCATAGATGTGTGTGTCTACACGGCCAGTCTACATGTAAACATGAAAAATGGAAAACTTTAAGCAAGTCATGGCTAACCTTGACTGTTTGTTTTGAAGTAAGTGCTTCAGGAGCCATGTAAATCCTAGCTCCAGGGGCAGCTGTCATGGTATGTTTCATGAAATTTGCAGTTCCATAATCTGACACTTTGCCTCGCCATTGGTCACCCTGTCGCCATAGTAACACATTAGCACTGCTGATGTCGCGGTGAATAATTGGAGAAGGTTTCTTTTGGTGAAGGTAGTTTAATGCTCGGGCGAGATCTAAAGAAAGAATGGAGACTTCTGTTGCAGCGAGAGGTCTCTGCTCTAACAATGCTCGTAAACTTGATTCCATAAGCTCTGTTACAAACAAAGGACTTCCCTCGTCATAAGTTGCTCCAATGAACTGCAGCAAACAAGGATGGCGGCATCTTGAAGCAATGTCCATTTCTCTTTCAAACAAAGTACGGTTGTGAGGGGAAAGAATCAACTCATGGATTTGCTTCACTGCTACAGAACAGCCACAATATTTCCCTTCGACAACACTTCCCCAGCCTCCCTTACCAAGGGGTTTATCTGTCAGCTGAATTTGATCACGGGAAATGACCCAGTCAGGTGTGACCTGTCGGCGTTGATGTTCACTCAATGCTTGCTGAGCTGTTGAAAGAGTTATCTCCAATTCATTCACTTGCTGGTCTTTTACCCTCAGCTGTCGTTCTAGGGCAGTGACTTGTTGGTGTAAGTTAGCACTTTCGTCCTCTAGAAATTGCCCTTGTGAGTTTGCCAACTGTTGTTCTATCTCCCTTAGTTGTCTTTCTAAATTCTCTTCCTGTTCGTCTTTCCTTCTCAGCTGTTGTTCCATCTCTGTTAGTTGTCTTTGTGAGTTCTCTTCTTGTTCGTCTTTCCTTCTCAGCTGTTGTTCCATCTGTCTTAGATGTCTTTGTAAATTTTCTTCTTGTTCGTCTTTCTCTCTCAGCTGTTGTTCCATCTCTCTTAGATGTCTTTGTAAATGTTCTTCTTGTTGGTCTTTCTCTCTCAGCTGTTGTTCTATCTCCCTTACTTGTCTTTGTAAGTTCTCTTCTTCTTCTTCTTTCTCTCTCAGCTGTTGTCGTATCTCACTTAATTGTCTTTGTAAATTCTCTTCTTGTTCGCTCAGCTGTTGTTCCATCTCTCTTAGTTGCCTCAGTAAATTCTCTTCTTGTTTATCTTTCTCTATCAGCTGTTGTTGTATCTCTCTTAATTGTGTTTGTGAGTTCTCTTCTTGTTCGTCGATCTCTTTCAGCAGCTCATGCAAGATCTTCTCTTGCAACTCTTTTACTCGCAATGTTTCTTGGAAAATTGTCAATTGCTTTTCCCTTTCGCCCGATAGTCTTTCTTGTTCTCTCAGTTGTTGTTCCATTTTCGCCACCAGCTGTTCCATCTCCCTCAATTCTCTTTGTGAGTTCTCTTCTTGTTGCTGTTTTTCCTTCCGCACATTTTTCAAATGCTGTTCCATTTCCCTCAGTTTTTTTTGCGAGTCTTCTCCTAGCTCTTTTTCTCTGTACCCTGTTGACAAAATATGCGAGTTTGGTAGTGTTTGAAACAGGTTAGGGATCCTTTGCCTTTCAAACCTGTTAATGTCATTTCTGTGTTTACATGTCATTGGTTAGTTATCAGGGCCCGGTTGTTCAAACCCGCGATTAGCGCTAATCAGGGATTAAATTGCTTAACCAACGATTAAAATTTAATCTGCGATTAGACTGCGTTGCTCAAAGCCCGATTAGCGCTAATCAAACTCTAATCGGCAGGTTAAATTTAATACACCTCCAGAGGAGGATTAACTCCCTAATCTGCCGATTAAATTTGAAGAAAAATGTCCGGCTTGTTATTTCATCTCCCTCTCGTTGGACAAATGTTATCGATATAATCATAACATACTGCTTATAGCGAGCAAGAACTTTGGATCCGTTGGAGATTCGGGAGAGCCGGTCCATTGAATACATCGCAAACCTCATAGAGGCGGATTTGCGGAGAAAAACGAAGCGTGGCCATGCTCTTGAACCAATAGACCAAAGTGCTGCTATCACTAAGTTTATATGCCAGTGGTAACTTTCTACAAGTTATCAGCGATACAGTTGGGGTAAACAAGGCCACTGTTTCACGGGCAGAGAAGCCAACAGAAAACAAAAGTTTCGCGCAATTCTGTGACGTAAAATAGCGCAAGAATACATTATGATCAATTAAAATAATCCACTTTACGCTTAATCGCGGACTAGTTAATCGGCCGTTTAATCTCCTTTTCAGCAACCGTTTTCTAACCCCGATTAGCTAACCCACGATTAGGAAATTTAATCGACGATTAGGCTTAATCGGAGGTTAGTCTAATCGCGGTTTTGAACAACCGGGCCCAGGCGAACAGTTACTTTCGAAATATACATCTATTGAAGCACATATCACTGACAAAGCGTCAGCAAGAAAAATGTACACGAGATTTTTCACAGCTTTTTCCTCTCCGCTACCTGTAACTTCGTATCTTCAGACCGATACAGTGTTGCGATGTTGATTAACTATAATTTAGCGCGACAAGTTTTCAATAAACTCTTCACTTATGGTGCATTGTGGAATATCCCACGAGTCACTTAAATTTTCTAGGTACACGTGCACGTCTTTCGAGAGAATTCAAGTGACAAGCGGGGTATTCCATGGTATACCACGAGAGAGCGTTTCATAACTACCTTATACCATGCCATAAAAAATACAGTGGCCAACACAATTAACGCGACATACGCGCAGCGCATGATGGGAAGGTTGGATGTAATACCGTCGAATCTTCAACGGCTTTCCTGTATTATGATTGGCTGTATTTCCTACGGCATGGTATAAAATGGTATAATCAGTTTGGGGCTTTCTTCCACAGAAGAAATCGCTCTGAGAACTCCGATGAAATGTCCTGAAACTCGGCGAACAAGCAGCACTGCGACTTCCATGTAGGCAAGAAGTATAAATCTATAGTTCACCGTTTTTCCAGGGCACCAGAAGGTGGAACAACTGGATTTCGAACAGTGTATATTGTTTTGCGATATCCATGAATATCACTTCCTGACTTCTCTCAATTTTGCCAAGCGCAGTATAATAGTTAAGAAATAGAAAACATGCACCGTGTTTCTATCGAGTTTTAGTACAAATCTACTAGCGCTCTATCACGAATGTCGTTCTCTGATTGGCTACGCTACTCACTATCTCTGATTGGCTACGCTACTCACTATTTATTCTATGATAGATGGTGACTGGAGTAGCAGTGTGCGCTTGTTAACAAAATAGCGGCCGCTTCTTTGCGTTTTCGAGGTGTCTGTGAAGAGTATTTAGATAAAGTTTTGAACGACTACTAGATTAATACTAAACAATTAGATTATTCGCTTTCGATTTGACTCGGGCTGCCCTGCGCTCTCGTCAACTATCACGCGTTATAGTTCACCACTAAATTTTCTCTCGTTCTTATTCAGTTGGTTGAAAATGATCACGGGACGCGATAGTGTTCATTCGCGGAGATACACTATCAGCCCATAGTGCCCGTCCGAGGAAAATACCCGGATGAATAGTACTCGTCCGTGAAAATGTTTCTGTAAACAAGCGGGCTTACAGAAAGTAAACAATTGCAATGTGTTAAGTGGGTTTTTGTCTGTTTTCTTTTTCAAATTTTACATTTGGCTTTAACGACCTTTCACGGCTTTCATCTAAAAAAGTTGAAAATAAATCAATTTGAATTTTGAACTGGCGCGCGGAAGAAAATTTAGTGGGTGAACAATAAAGACAATAGAGTGTTTTTGTCTCAGAACAATCGGTCTGATAGTTATCCCTTGCAAATGTGATGTTCTTAAAACTAGCATATTTGCCCTCGAAGCTTCGCTTCTCGGGCGAATATTTGTTTTAAGAACATCAAATTTCCGCGGGGCAACTATCAGCCGATAGTTCCTCACAAACACTCTATTGTTTAAATAGAAATATCGACCTTATAATTTAATTGCTTAATAGTATAAATCTACTAGCATTCTATCACGAATACCGTTCACTGATTGGCTACGCTACTCACTATCTATTCTGTGATAGATAGTGAGTAGCTTAGCTGTGTACCCTTGTTAACAAAATGACCGCCACTTCTTTGCGAAAAGGATTTAGATAAAATTGTGAACGACTAGTAGATTTATACTAAAACAATTAGATGATTCTACTTTCGATTTCTGTCGACTATCACGCGATAGAAATCTCGCTCATAATCTAATTGCTTAATAGAAACACGATTTTTAATCAATCACCGCGCGTGTTTTCTTAGGGCTGTTTTCTAAATATGCATATGTGTTATTTGCCGGCTTGAGGTCGGTCCTTACAGGGAAAAACTGCATTTTCATGCCCGAGCGGCCCGCGCAGTATTTTCAAGACCTCGGTCACAGTGTTTCACCACATGAACCGACCTCAGGCCGGCAAATAACATGTTTATTTTTTTCCTATCGTAAACTGGCTTACAAGTGGGTTTGTTTACGCCACTGTGTCTCTAAATCGGCTTGCGTGCCGCCTGCGACCAAAAATCTCTGCAACGACTAACTCAGACACTTGTCACAAAAGCGTGTCTTAAAGAACAGATACATTTCTTACAAATTAATATTTATTGCATTTAGTTCACCACTACAGTTCTACAAAACGCCAGTAAGTTGAGCCGAAACTCCGAGCAAGAGAGAACACGTTTATTCACCGAAGACAAAAAGCAAATACAATACAAACGAAGCAGGCAAAGGCGGTAACAAAAGTAGCAAGCTAATCCTCCATAGGAAAAAAGATGGCGACTGGTACATTTCCCCATAGTTCTTAGCGCAAGAAAACCGTAACAACGCTCATAAAAACGTACAGAAGAGTTATGAAATTCTCAAACTTAGGCTACTCAGTGTGCTTAGGACAGGAACAAATATTGTAAAAATTTGGCTTTCTTTGTGACATATGGGCTGTGTTAGGTTCGCAAGGTATTGTGGTAAAATGTACAGTCGCTATCTTTTTTCCTACGGTGGATTATGCGCGAACCGTGAGACAATGAGGCTAACTAAACAACAGCGTGCACACGAAGCGAAACAATGAAGCAAACTAAACGACATGCTATGTGAGCTAGTGGCGGGAACTAAACAACAATGCGAAATAGGGCGAAATTACTTTTCCGGTGTGAAATTTCCAGCAAAGTTAGAAGTTATACAACGAAAGCAATTTCTGACAGTCACTGCGAATCACTTGAAATCAGTCTTTTATACCGTAAATTAAATAGCAGAAAGCGACGAAATTCATTAAGGGTATTCCACAGAAATTCTCTCAAATACACCAACGATCAAACTCGACTGAAATTCACTCAGCTGTTTAGTAAAAATTGTACGCGATGAGAAACAAAAGATTACGCGCCATTACAGCGCCAAGTTACAAACAACCAAACAAACTCTCACAACTTTAAAACACTCGATTGAATTACTTACAGTAATTTCCTTGCCATTCTAAAGTGAATAGATACACTTGTGTAGATAAATCGTCGATGGAAGTGTAAGATGAGCAAAGGTTGACGATTACCACTAGTTCACTCACGAAAAGTGATAACACGTCAAATTTCACCCGCTGTTACCTAGTCTCCCTCGTAGCCGTTTTTAGTGTCATCACGCAACCCTCCTCCCCACAAACGGCTGCTAACATTCGAACAACATTCCTTTATGCCATTTCAACCTATCACCGTTTAGGTGACATATCCCAAGAACAGTGCGCGCTAAAGTAATGTAACCAATCATATTGCATGTTTCATGTTGAAGTATGGCGACCCTTGAAGAAGCGTTTAATGTTGTAAGTAATACATTCCGAATTTCTAGTTTAAATGCACAACAAGAAACAGGAATTAGGAAAATAGTCGAGGAAGGAAAGGATGTACTTATCAATCTTCCCACTGGTTTCGGAAAATCTCTACTGTGTCAAGCACTACAACAACAACAATCTTTATTCACACTATTCAGGCACATAAAGAACGGTAAGACAAAAAAGAAACTATAGAAAACGAAATGATAAAGATCATATAACTCTATGTACAATTTGAGTCAGTGTGCAACAGCAAAAGTAGCAAAGCTTTCGAGTTTGATTTTATCTCAGAAGAGCCTGGTCACATTGTCATTTATAATCCTTATGGAGGATCAGGTGTCTCATTTGAAGGAGCTAGGGATAAAAACAGCCAACATAAGTTCACTTGAGGATCATAAACGCACTCGCGTAGAAAATGGCCAATATTCGGTAGTTTATGGATCACCTGAAGCATGGCTGAAGAACGAACGATGGAAGTCAACGCTGACGAACCCTGTGTATTCTAAAAAATCTGTATGTCATAGCAGTTGACGAAGTGCATGTCGTAAGGCAGTCGAAAGTCTATATAAATACGCGTATAAAACAACGGAAAATGTGATAAAATAGATTAAAGCAGTTTATTTTCTTTAATGAAGGTGAATATCACAGGACAAGAAAATGGCAGCATCCCACGATTCTTACTCGAAGCTAGCTGAACCAATTAAGGTAACTGACGCAGCTAATGTGCCAATAGCAGCCCTGACTGCAACTGCAACGAAATTGACCAGGGACAAAATTTTAAATCTTCTGTGCATGGAAAATGCAGCAGTAATCAAGTCCGAACAAATTAAATGTCGCCTATGTTGTGCAATATATGGATAAAGACATGGAACTGGGATGTTATTTTGGCCGGCTTGCCGATGCCAAAATAACTAAAACAGAATCGACAGAAAACTGAGAGAACTACTATTTATAGCCAAAATTTAAGACAGTGTGGTATACTTTATGCTACTATTAAAGCTCTTTTAGGGCAACATATGTTTGTTTGAGATGACTCCAGAAATGTCCTCATTGACATGATGACAACCACTCCTACAGCCAATAAGCAAAACATTTTGGAGTCCTTTCAGCCTGACAATGGTCAGCATTTGTCTAATAATAGCAACAATAGCCTTCGGAATAGGCGTTGACTGCCTAGGTGTTCATAGGGTCACACATTTTGGACATTCCAAAAATATGGAGTCCTATGTTCAAAAAACTGGTAGGACGGGAAGGGATAGCCACCAAAGTGGTGCATATGTTCTGTATCATGGAATTATATTGAGCCATATTGATACCCGTATGAAGTTTTTCATTGAGGCTGAAGAGTGCCGGAGAAAAACCTTTCTGAATCACTTTGAGTCTTTGTCCGTGTATCCAATACAACCCCACCTTTGTTGTGACAATTGCGCTACTCGATGCAGATGTGGTTAGACACACTCAGATAACATTACCAAATATCCTATCAAAACACACAACAATACTATGTCTTCATCTAAAATAAGAGAAGTGTCACAACAGCTAAAGAAAGTTGTAGACAAAAATTTGATAGAGTATAACAAATCCATTGTCTTGCAACTAGTTGGTACCACTGCAAATGGTAATGTGAAGACCTTAACAAATTTACAGTTTATTTTGGGATTTTCCCGGCACCAAATATCACAGGTAGAGGCAAAGGTAAAGTCTGCATACTAGCCGAGTGGCTCATCAGGCTGGAGCTTATCCCGGTTTCAGTAGCAAAAAGCCACTAAGAGTATTGCTACTCCCCTCCGCATGGGATGCTAGTCCATTGCAGGGTTACCCCCAGCATTAAATTCGCCGGTACCCATTTATACACCTCGGTTGAGAGAGGCACTGTGAGAGTTAAGTGTCTTGCTCAAGAACACAACACAATGTCCCCAGCAAGGGCTCCAACCTGGACTGCTCGCTCCGGAGTCGAGCGCACTAACCATGAGGCCACCCCGCCCCCTACAAATATCACAGGTTCTGGATAACTTGCATAGAATTTTTCTCAATAGCTGACATTTATAAGTTGGTAGAAATATGGGACAGAAGGTATGTACAGAGAATCCTTTTAATTGTTATCAATGTATTTCAAGACATTAATGCTAACAGTGATGCAATAGTTACTGTAAATGATACTGACGGCTATGAACTTTATGATGAGTTGCTAGAGGAATGGTAGGAATTTTTGCAAGATGATGAACTTTATGAGATGATTGTGGACAATGTGACAAATACAGTCATCGTCAAAGGAATGTGATCTAGTAACTCATCTAAACCGGTAACTGTAACATGTAATTAACACCCGCTAATGTAGCTTTCCTGTAAGCTGACATCCACCATATTTTCCTTGAGTGCCCACTTATGGAAATCATTCTCGTAAGCGGACAATTTTACTAATGAACACTTTTTCCAATTCCCGCGGGTGTCCACTTACGAGAGAGTTGACTGTAAAAAGTTCAGCATTGCAGGAAGAATGAATGCCAATGATTCAATCGAAGATGGCACAATGCCACCAGCAGTTTTGACCAATCTACCCCTGCCTATTGTTTTATTTTTTCACATTGTAGATAGGAAGTTAATGGTTGTTGCTATAGTAATTTCAACACGTTTTGATGTCAGAATAAATGTAATTGGCTGGCGAAAAGCATTCATGCCATAATTTAACAACTGCATGATTGTTTTATCAGGTCAGGTCATAACACATGTGAAGTCTGTTTTACTATAAGAAAGATAATGTTTGATAGATGTAGCCAATATAACAGCTGAAGTTTGATTACGAATACAGTGCAAGATTCATGTGTGCCCCCATAGACCCTAATGAATTGGTTATAACTTTGAATTGAATCTGTTAGGCGGTGCTTCTGCCAGATTCAAATTGAGATATTCATTCTGTTTGTATAATGAGCAGTAATATTTAGAATACAACTTGTCATTATTTATAAAATATGAATAAGGAAACGATGGCAACAACTTGATTATTTAACAGTACATGTACTTTTTCAGATTACATTACTACAGTCGAACCCGTATATAACGGTCACCCTCGGGACTTGAAGAACTGGCCGCTTAATATAGGTGGCCGCTTAATACAGGATCACTAAAAATACTCACTGGGCGTGGTTCAATGTCAATTTTAAAGGCGTTCGTGATATGGTACTGTACCTCAGCACATTGCGGAAATCTGAAAAGCGCTGACGATACTAAGCGACCGACTATCAGTTTGCAGTAGCTTTGTACATGATACTCCTTTATGTCAATGATGATGGACCGCATTTCAAACACACTAAAATACCGCATATGTAAAAAGACGTGGTTTAGTTTCCGTTCAAGGGTAGCCGCTTAATACAGGTAAAAATAACAAACAAAGACAAACATAGGACTGCTACAGGGTGGCCGCGGACGCTGAAAAGAGGTGGCCGCCTAATACAGGTAGCAAATACAGCGTTTACATGAGCGAAAAATTGCCGGGGAATTTGAAAACTGTCCGCTTAATACAAGGTGGCCGCTTGATACAGCGCCGTTATATATATTTTCCACTGTACTACTTACTACTACTTTATTACTACTTGGTGTCTGTCGTCTCTCCTACCAGACTGCCATTGCCAGATTGGCTTTGCTAATGGCAACCAGGGAATTTCTGGAAGTAGTTGCATGCAAGGGATCATCTGAATTTTCAGTGAGCAGTGGAAGGAGTTATGGGTATAAGGAAGGGGTCAGGTGAGCTTTACTCGTGTCCAGCAAACTTTTTGGTGGGCTCTGATTAGGACTATTTTTGCCAGGTAATGACAATTCTTCTTCATTCACATATACTTGACACTATTTCACCTCAGTACCTCCTGGGGCATCATACGTTTTGCACATTTATCAGTTCAAACTAGAAAAACAGTTTGAATTGTTCAAAGTTATGTTCTTTTCCATTTCAGATGCGGCAACAAATGTTCCGTTATTTCTGTTTATCTTCCTTTATAATATAGATAGGACCCTACGCGCAGTCTGATCGGTCAAAAATCCATGTTTTATCAGAGTATAAAACATAGAAAAAGTGTGTTTTATTGTTTTGCGTGTATAAAATCTATATCATAAAGCAAATGAAGAAGCCTAAGCCGTGTATTGCACTGTGATAAAACACTCCGGACATCTGAGAACACTCGAGAAATGCATTTCCCTCGTGTTCTCAAATGCCCGTAGTGTTTTATCACAGTGTAATACACGGCTTAGGCTTCTTTATTTGTTAACTAATGCCCCTGAGCACATTTTTTATGTGCTTACTTATCCAAGAATGTACTTTTGAGGCATCCAATTCCTTCAACCTGTCTCGCTTGAAGTCACAGAAATGAATGTAAGACCGTCCCACTATTTCTTCGAAGACATTTATAGTCGAGGTATGTATCGCCTGACGAAATTCGCACAAGGGTCTTCCTAATTGACTGTGGAAAGCCTACGGCACAAGTCCGTGAGGATGACTTCGAATAGGATACAGGCCAATGGGCAACTTTATCCGAGCATAATAACTTCCCTGTCTGCTAATCACGGTAGAATTGGCTACAGCACCAGGAGAAATACAAGTGGCAAGCGCGCTATTACTCGGGAACTATAAACACTTCGCAGCTTTCCCAAGGTGCGCTTCTGCGGTTTTCCCATTGTTGTCTTTGCTTAGTGAATGCTTCGTTCTTAGAACTTTGCGATCCTTGTAGATTCCCTTCAATTCCTGTTTAAGCTCTTCGAGGTGACCAGATGCCTTTTTGAACTTGATAAGGCGCCTATCATGCAGCTATCATGGCAGGATTTGCAAATTAACAACTCGCTGGTATCTGAATACTACTAACATTAACATCGAGGCAGGATCTAAAAATCGCTGAGGAATCGAAAGAACTTTTCCCAAATATGCAGACTTTTTCTTTTTTCTCAACTCCAACGGAACAAATAAAACAAAGATCGATTTGCAACACCGGCTTTTTCGGTGTTTCCTCCATTGTAGAAGAACACTTGCGAGTTCGCGGAAAAAACGATGTTGATCACATTCTTCTTTGCTCTGATTGGTCACATCAGAAACGATGTTAGTGATCTCACAACAAAGAGAAAGGTATGTTGTTCGAACGTGAGCAGCCGTTTGAGGAGCGTTGCGTGACGACACTAAAAACGGCTGCGAGGGAGAGTAGCTGTTACCGCGACCGTGTTCAGAGATGAGAAAATCCGGACCGCGCTAAGAACCAATAAGATTGCAGGATTCGTTACCGTGCCCTCTCGGAAAAGATGGATATTCATATTCCGTGGCTCGAAAATTACCAACCTTCCAGCCCTCCCTTCCTTAAACTAAAAGCCTCACGGAGGAGTCAAGTGTATGCCACTGCTCTCCCAGCACTTTGGCAGTGGAGTTGGGCACGCAGGGTACGAGCTAAATCACCGACAAAAATATGAACGAACTTTGAGCTAATTATGAACCGTGCTTGGCAGCAGGCCGCACAGTAAATGAATCATACAACTTTTAAAGTTAACACCATAATGGTTCAGTAATTAGTGGACGAAAACCCCCTAACCCATCCTAATAGTGCACTCTGTACTAAAACAGCAATAATGCAATACAAGGTAAATGAATCTATGGCAATCTGAGGAATGTGTTGACTTACATGGTGTTCTGTAATCATAACTCATCGATCTCGCTAAAGCTTCATCTCGTCGAATTTGTTCCTGAATAGCATCCTCTTTGTCCAGCGTTTTCTTTCCTGTAGTCTCTTTAGGGTTCTCATCAAAGTGGCCCTCTGGTATGACGCTTTCTAAATCAACAAAGCGTGCAAATCCTGTGCTACAAACAAACAATTGCCGTCCATTCCGTTTTCCATTGCCACTCCCAATCCTTTCATCCTACACGTAAACGAGGTTGAAAAAGAAATAAAGTTTTCATTCATCCATGCATGCGTTCGTTTGTGTGTTCGCTCATTCATTTAGTCAGTCACTCTCAGTCAATCAGTCAGTCATGCTCATTCACGAATGAGCATGACTGTTTGTTCGTTCGGTCATTTATTCATTCCTTCGCTTGTAAGTTCGTTTGTTCGTTCTTTCATTCCGTCAGTCAGTCCCCATATTATTAGTGTAATTCCCCGCATACTCATATACTCAAATTAGTACTAATTTACTCACAGATTGACTCTTTGACACTTACCAATAGTAAAGTTAGGCAAGGGCATATCGCTTTCAAAATAATTGGTTTAAACTACTGTGCTTCAATAAAAGAGGAGTTTGATTTATGGCAAATTTGAACGCCTGAATTAAAGTGGCTCAAAACAGTTCCCAGCACTTGGATTTTGATGGGTCATTGTAATACCCTTAATAATATACATAAAAAAATTACTCGATTCCGATTGGCTAAGAGCAGTCCAGTTCAAGTGTAACACCGGTGCAAAAAGTGTAACACCAATGAAAATTACACGTGGTAATTCTGGATTATGATTGGCTGACAGAAAATAGGAATTTTTCTACGCCAATGATATCACGTAAAATGATGACGAAAATTTTGAGTGGAAACTTTGAAAAAAGTTTTCTTGAATGAGAAAAATGGCATCAAGAAAGATCTTCCGGCACTTCCTCCATGCGAACTTTTTCACGTTTATATTATTAATAATCATACGGTTTTTCTCGTTCCGTTTGGAATTAATTTGCACTTGTGAGGTTTTCAAAAAGCTCACTCGTGCAAATTAATTCCAAAGTGAACTCGAAACCATATGATTGCCTATACTAATTACAGCTTTAGGGGCTTACAATTCAAAAATGGCACGGTGAATTTTTTTTATATATTATCAACATTTGATAAGCATGATAAGACGCAATTTTTGGCAAAGTTTAGAAAAATTCTGTAGGTGGGGTTCAGAGCCACCTTAAATTTTCGAAAGGGTGTTTTTAGGTCATGCTGTTGCTATGGTAACCTATTTTGATTGGGCAATGATTGGGCAGCTTTTCGATGCCATGATTGTAGCATCAAGTAATAAAGAGTGGTTATAATGACCCATCGAAATCTAAGCGCTGGAAACTGTTTTGAGCCACCTTAAACAAATTTTCCACAGAGTGACACAGAGGATATCATTCCAACAACAAAATCTCAATGCCACTCATATACGTAAGTTGTCGTTTCACTCTTTTCTCCTCCACCTTGCAGAGTATTCAACTAAATATCCTATGATATATATGCAGGTATCACCCCAAAGGGTATGGTTTCAATTATTTTGATTTTGGTAAACATTTTCAGGCGAAAAGGGGTATTTTTTTACTAACTAGATGTCAAGACACATGCACTCAACCTTCCAGACACGACTCCTGTGGTAGGAAACGACGACTGCAAGGAGCTAAATTGAAAACTAGACAATCATTTCGCGTTGAGGATAAACAAACACCATCCCAGATACACATTCAGCAAACACAGGCCAGAACTAGGAGAGAGCATTGTTAGCTACGCGCGTTTACGCGAAAAGGCGAACGATTTCGAATTCAAGGACAAGATCATGAACAGAATACTAGAACATCTAATAATATGTACTTATTGACTGAGTGGGATGGCCGGACGAGAAAATATTTGGCTCGAGGTGAGAGCGTGCGGACCGAGCGCCGACCTCACTCAGTCAATAAGTATTTTATCATATGACCATTTTGTTGTTGGCTTTTGATAAAGTTGTGAACTTCTTCATTTCAGGAAGTGTTTACTTTCTCTCTATGCTTTCAGAGTAAGTTGACAACTAATTAGTTTTGCATGGTAATTCGGCAAGATAGTAAAAATCACTGTCACAATGTTCGCTTTCATCATTCATTTTGAAGAAAATAAAATTTTGCGTCAACAAAATTGTTTCTTTTAATAACTCGCATCGATTTTGCGGGGCCGTACGCATTTTTCCGACTATATCACTTCGACGCATACGGCCCTCATACGGGACCTTTTTCTTATGGTTTTCCAAAGAATTAGCGTGCAGGCCCGAACAGATCATATGATGATCGATTTATTAGATGGAAAACCAAAAGGGAGATATCAACAAGTGAAAAACATGAAAGACTAGAAGGCATCCAAACTAAGACGCCAGTCGAAGTTCAGGCTAAGAGATGAGAAAGAAGGCGGAAGAAGATAACACAGAACTCCATCACAGTGACCACCCAGAAAGTCGAAGCAAGTGGAAGCAAGAACACAAGAAAGGGTAACGCCTGACAAAAGCTGCAACCACTGTAAGACCAGACCTAAACTGCCCATCCTACAGACAGCAATGACTATCCCTCTTGTTGCAATGTGAGACCAAATCAAAGAAAAGTACAGGGGACAAGTCAAGAGAGCAGCAGAAGCTGATCAGAGAGAAGCAGTGACTCAGACCATGAATACCTCCAACAGCAAGCAGCCCCGGTAGAATCAGTGATTATTAACTATTGTACAGAAAAAGGAAGATGGAGCAGAGCCCCTAGACTACCTCTCTTGACACGCACTGCCTGACAGAAGAAAAAACACTAAGAAGATCATCAGAAGGACTATCAATGCAAGTGCAGAGCTTGTACTAGTCATAACACGGATCGAGAGAATTGCCAGGGGAGACTGGGAGAACACAAGCAAGATAAGGACAAAAAGCCATACTTAAGTAAAAAATATCAGTTATCAGATCCACAAAGATTAATATTCAGAGAAGTGTTATCGCACTGCAAGCAGCCCTCTACGGAAAAGTTGTCATGATAGGACGCAGTATAGGATGCTTAGGCAAGACCAAGACCAAGCAGTTACTGAGAGGAAAATAGTGGTCCCCATTGATGAACGGTATGAACAACACAGCCAGAGCTTTGAAGGTAAATACATGTAGCAGCAGGAACAGAGAACAGAGAGGAGCCTAACAATGTACATGTAACAATTCAAACATCCCAAGCCAACTGTTGGGTAAAGTATCCCTAGACCACAGTGGACCATATACACCCAGATGGTCATTATATTATGTAACCTCTTTCTAATCGACAAATGGATCACATACTCAGTTGTAGAGCTATATGTAGTAGCATCAACCAACTGCCAAGTCAACAAACATATTTAAAAAAGCACATCTCTGTCATTCATGGAACACCAAGGAGAATTGAGAGCGACAACAGACCACCACTCAACTCTAAGGAACTCATTGAATTTGCAATGCAAGAAGGATTTTAACACCATAAATTAACAATCCTTCACCCTGAAAGGCGAATGGTGAAGCAGAGAGGTTCATACACATGCTAAACAAGATACAGCACATAGCAAGTTTGCAAGGGATTAAAGATCTGTTCGAGAGACAGAATGTGATACAAGACATGCTAATTGCTTATAGACCACAAGCCACAGGAATCACACCTTATGAAGCAACAAGAAGAACAACAGTAAAGATCAAGTTGGACCACATAAATCCCGAAATGAAGACATCTCCGAAAGATGATATCATAAACCCGTGAAATGCAGAATACAAACAGGGAATAAAGCAACAAATGGAAGGAAGAAACACCAGAGAAAGGACACTGCTCTCTGGAGGCAACTATGTTCAAGCCAAGCAACCAAAAAAGAACAAATAGAGTACACCATATAAACCAGTATTTTACTGTGGCTTGTAGATATATTAACAAGCATATGAACTGGGCTCGGCCTTAGCCCTTAAGCCATCCCAGTTAATTATTCCATAGACTTCCCACTCAGTAAAAGACAAAATTTGATGGTACATTTTGCATGATGCCAGGTCAAAAAATATGTGCACAAAATTAATATGTATGCCAAAAAAGATGTCAAAAAAATTGTATGTAATTTCAACGTACAGTTGTCTGGGCCAGATCTAGGGGGTTTGTGAACGTGAACCCCCTAAATTAAAAATAATTAGGTATTAGGGTGTATAACACACTGACTTGGCCTCAGAATGCTGGATTAATCCCATTTTTGAAAACCTCAAGATTAAATATTTTCCAGGGAAGGATGCCAGCAGATGTCCCTGGATCCCCCTATAGGGGACTTCCTTCAGCCATCTGTATCTCAAACCCCCTCCTCTAAAATCCTGTATCTGCACCAGAGTTGTATAAATTATTATGTACCTATATTTACAGTACAATTTAATTGCTTTCCAAGATAACATGGCTTACCAGTTCCAATCCGACAATTGTTTGTATATTTCCACTTTCATCCTCCTCCTCACCAATATACCGCACAGTCCCTCTGGCTGGATGATCCTCAATGAATGCCACAACTCTTTGATTCATTTCAAGTAAATTCTCAATTCTTTGTTGAGGTGACTTTTCTTTGACATTTCCTTTCAGAATTGATGGCAAAACTGTATCTCCTCGAGGTGTCAATTTATCAAGACTAACAAAAACCCCAGAATCTAGTGTACATTCAAAGTACCACTTGTTTTCGAATGTCCCATCACATGTTCCCTGCCATTGGGCATACTAGAAATAATGTGTAAAAAAAATCTATATTAGTTTTCATGATAATTACGCTATACAGAAAAAATAATCATGATCATTGCAACTAATCTGTTAACTACTTTACAACCAAAGTAAGGTCTTAATGAAAAAATCTCAAGCTCAGACCTTGCCAAAGTGAATGAGCAACAGCGAGATCAATACCACAAGGGCAAGGTTTGAGATTTTCCCGAAAAGACCAAATGTTCATATCATTTGCATACTTATTGTATTTATCTGTGATCTACTCTTACTATTTTTCCATTGGCCTCAGAAGTAACATATTTTTAGGTTTCTTTTATCCGCAGAACATGCAGAGCACTGAAGCCCAAGCTGGCTCTTACTCTAAATTCCACTGTGCTAATAGCTAGGACACTGAATGAGGCTGAACTAATTACTAGTTACAGTCAATTCTAAACCTGCAAATTAAAGAGCATTACCAATGGTATTTTTAGGAAAAGCCCTTTAACACACTTTCAACAAGTATGTAAGCTTACAACAAATTATGTGAGAATGGAAATTGCATGTAAATAACAGTACTTCCCCAAATTATCTGATTTAGAGAGGAAAACTACTGTCAACAATGTTTTGTTGAGCAAAATAAATCCTAGGACCAGGAAACTGTCAAAATTCTCAAAACATCAAAGTAACAAATCTTCAAGCATCTTCAGGAAAGAAGTCTAAGACATTTCATTTGAGGAAAATGTTCAAACGCATGTTCCGATTCTAAGAAATGAGAGCGTGTGGTGGGCAATAAAATTAAACAATGTTTGCCAGTTTAACTTTCCAATCTACATTTAGTAGTTTGTCCTTTACATATCAGTGGTTTCATTTCTTAGAGGGCATTCTCAGCAAAAACAAGACCAAACAAATTAATGGTTAAAAAGGTCGCAACTATGAAATATGATTGCTGGACTTTAATCTTCTTATCACTTATTCATTTGACCACTACTCACAATGGCTAACTCTTGGTTAACAAAGTCCTCCATCTTTCCTGCTGTGCAAGGTATTACAAAACAAAACCTTCCTCATTTCTCCCACCACTAAAGGCGAATATTCATTCAAATCTGCCTACAAGTCGCCATAAACAGTTTGCCAGTAGTGCGCCCTTTAAGGGGACACCTACATAACTATGATTGCAAATGAGAATGAGTGCAATTGAGAATTCATGAGTTTAAAAACTGACAGTTATTCTACAATCAGGTTTGGCTGATAGAAATTTCATCACTAAAAGCTTAAATAAGGGTGTTCACATAACCAGGATCAGACAGAATTGGATTTAAAAAACCTGCAGGTGTTGCTCATTCTGCAAGGCTCCAAATATTAGTCTTACCAGCTTTATACTCTTCGATTTGGGGTGGGGGATGGGGAAGGGGGGAATTTATGACGGGCCCCATTGATCCAATCCAGGTATTTTTATCAGTCCGATCGGACTTGGCCCTACATGAAGTTTTGATTGTCTGATCCGATCCGATGTAGGTTATGTTAATACAATCCGATTTAAATTTTGTGAACGGTCCTCAAAGATAGAACACTTACATCAAACAAGCTACTTACTGGCAGCTCAACTCCAAACATAATGCCAAGACAAGACGGTAATTCCCCCTTGAAACGAACAACACCACGCAAATTAACTCCTTTCACTGAAACAAAAACTGAGTCGCCTGGTAAAAGTTGGCGCCCAAACTGCAGCCCTTGTTTAAACGTTTGATATCTCAATTCAGAAGCAGAAATCGCCAAAAGCAAGTTGACATCTTCGTCCGAAAGTCGAGTTACGTCCGCTGTGCTACATTCAAGACACAATGATTTACGTCTAATGCCAACAAGGGCTATTCTATCTGAATGTCGTTTCGCTCCAAGAATAGCTTCAAATAACTCTCCCCTGGGTACAAATTCTGTTCCAAAAGTATTTCTTGCTTGATACCAAGTCGCAAAGTCCTCTCTTGCTGGTTCCAAGTCCTCTTCCCTTGTTGTTTCCGGCAGGTCCGTGTCTGGTTGACTCTGGCTATTTGCTCTCACTGATGACACTGCAGAAACAGCAGCTCGCGCAATATGTCTCAAGTAAGCGAAAATTCCTTTATCGACTGCGGCCACACTACCACGGAGAAGAATATATTTCCCCTTGGTCTCTTCCTCGTCCATACCGTATCGCAGACAAATAGAACAACGAATACACCGTATCAAGAAATGGTCTATTGTTCCGGCTCAACATCTCACTTTCAGCAAAAATGAATAGCCTTTTGTTCTTGGTAGCCCTAAGGGACTTCGTCCGAAGCCAAGCCAAAATCGTCGCCGTTGTTCGCAAAACTTTCGGCATAACAATTAAGCTGCACTTGGGGGTGGGCAGCGTAATTTTTTCTCTCGTAAAGTCAATTCTCACCGTTGTACCCTAAGGCAAAATTGACCGCCGCTGTGCGCATTGGGGGTGATCACAATTCAAAAACTAATTATCCACATGTGTCGTATTCGGACCACGTCTCTCTAAATACAACCCCCGGTTTAAATCCCTTTTTATTCTAATTCCGACTCGTTTTAATAGGTATGCTGCTGAAAACATTCTTTGTCTGTCATTCGTGCGGCGTTATAACTTTTCTGCTTTTTATTAAGTCGACCGCGCGGTGGTTAGAGTGAAGAATGTGTGACCGAATTTCTGTTTTTGCGCGTATAAATCTTTCTCTGAAACCTGGCAATCGTCATGGAAGTTATTCTTTTTCAATTTTTTTAGTGTTCGCAGAGCGTCCAGATTTTGACTCAACTGTTTTCAGTCGAGCGCGCGGCACTTTATAAAAGAGGTTTGACTTTTTAGTTTTGAAAGAGCGCCGTTGTTTTCAATCAAGCTCGCAGTAAACGAAGGTGTGATCATGCACGCTAATAAAAGAACACTTGACCCGATGAATGAAGCGCGGCATTTGAATGAACTCAATTTTAGTAAACAAATCTAGAACGGTGGAGTCGTGATTCACAAAAAAATACGTTGAGAGTAAAGCGAAAATTATTAAAGAGCAGAGAAACGCTACCCAAAACATCGCGTCTGTAATTTTAATTATTTTTTCCCTGATTTCTTTCCGCTAGAAATCGCTGTGGACATCAATCGGTCGGCGAGGAAAGATGCGCGAGCTTCGAAGCGCTGTTAAGAGCTATTAATCTCTGGCCGAATGCTCGACTGAAAGCAGTCTCTCCTCCTGCTTTTCAATCCGTGGGTCGAACGCGGAAACAGCGGGAGCACGAAACGAGCGGCTTTGCCGCTCGATTATCGCGCTCGCTCTTTTCGCGCTCATCCTACACTGCTCTTATGGGTTTACGAGCGAAAGAGAGCCTGTTCGCAATCTAGCCAAATGCGAACTTCACTTTCACTTCCACGCGTGGTGAGTCTACCAGGTTAGAGCAATTTTAAAGCAAAAAGATGCCTTACTTGTTGGCAGCTTTTACTTTCACTTTTAAATACATTTGTACAACCTCCACCCCACCAGCCACCCCAGCGCAACTATTTGCACCGACAGGATTATACCAATACCATCTCCCCTCAGGAGAATTTTAGGCCTCACGGAATGGTATGCAGTACATCAGCAGGAAAAAATTTATGACATGCGCAGTTGAACCGTTTCTCGGGAACACTTGCTCCAGTCAAATTATTGTAAACTTTTTGGCTGAATATCGTCTTCCGACGCGAAGTTTTTGACCCATAGACGTGCAAAGAAGGAAGAATGGGACACAGCTGAAAGTTCTACCGTTTTAATTTTTTCTCTTTCGTCGCGTAAGTGGCAGAAATACGTATTTTTTTACTTTTTTGCCGTCCTCAGCGGGCAGAGGCGGTGATATCAAAAAACCGAAACGGTGAAATTCGAGATTTGCCTTCTAGTTTCCTGGATAATGAAGGTCTAGGGGCCTAGACAGCTTGCTCTTGAAGTTATTTCAACTTTTTCCCCGCGCCCCCAAGATATTGTAGTGGAATAAATATCGAATGTACTAAGCGCACGGAGACAGCTTGGGAGATGTTAAATTCGAGGCTACGAGAGGTGAGTTCACGCTCCATTCTTTCAGGTAAATACCCCCTGCTAGTATTGATTAGTAAGCCACAACAACTGTTTGGTATTCCAGTAATGATTTTTTTCCAACATAATAGGCACTTTCATTTTTAATGATCTGAATAAAGGTGGTCTTGTTTAGACATCCCGCTGTTGATAATATTTTCATGATATTTTGGGAGGGAATAAAATTATTCAGTCTATTGTGCGTTTTATCAGTTACATCAAGTTTTAATAAACAGTGCTCTGCTTTACATTCCACTATATTAAGTTACTTTCGATTCCTTTCAACCTTGTTTTTTCTCTCATGCAACATGGTACCTCATGTACACTAGTACACTGCTTTATGTTATTTTATTTTATACAAGCTACACTCTTGTGTAATTTTAAGCAAACTTTTCGTTAAAAATTAGCAATACTGACATTTTTGCTGTGAAAATTATGCAGCTTACTTATCATGCTAGTTTTAAACAACTGCCCCATATGAATGATAATGAAAAACTATGATGTATGTTCAAATTCATTGTAAACTGCCGACTGTACAACTTTACAGCAATCATGCATTATAATCACTCAGAAGTATTTTTATATTCACATTCCCTGTAAACTGCTGACTTTACAACTCTACAGTAATCATGCATTACATTATAATCACTCAGAAGTATTTTGATACTTATGATCACTATTATTTACACTGCAACAATTTGTATTTTACAAATGGTTAAGACTCCCCGCAAACTATTACTTTATCTGAATCTCAGATAGAACATAGTTGAAGCACATTTGTTTAGTATGAAATTGTTACAATTGAAAATAATCTTTTCACGAAAATACATTTTTAGAAAGAGCCACCCCATATTTGACTTTCATTCTTCTTGCATAGGTAACTGGGTGGTATGCATGTCCAAAGTGGATGGAAGATCAATGTTCAAAGACTGTACAATGTTTGGCAGGTTTTGTACGAAGAACTGGCATTCTCGTGGACATATGCCCTGGGTTTATTGATCTCTGGGCACCAGGTGTGGACACCTACAATGTGCCGCTCTTCACCACCTTTGTTGGAGTCATCACTCCATAAATGGAAATCATCTTGGCTACTTGCAAATCTTTTGCATAATATCAGTTTATTGGCTTCCCCTAATAGGATATTCCAGTCTGCCAGTGTGGATGGTGAGACAACAACATTTGTTGGGGGGCTACAGTTGAATAAAATACTGAAAATTAGATGTAATGCAATGGGTGTCTTTTGGCTAGAAAGCAAACATGCATGCTGTAAATATCTCATGCAGGCCATAAACACGACTGTTCTATGATTTGTTCCATTTTTGCCATGAGAAAATGTATCCACAAGGGAATACCTAGGTTTCTTTACATTTTCATCATTTTCCTTTAATTGTCTTTTCAGCTTTGTGGAAGCAGATTTTGTCCCTCGTAGTTTGTTACCGACTTGTTCCGTTTTCAATTCAGTAGACTTCAAAGTTCTTTCACGCTTCTTTGCTTCACTTTGTAACTTCAAGACATCTTTCCTTAGGTCATTGTTAATTGTTCTCAAAAATACTGTAAATATGAAAATGTCATTATTAAAAACTGTTCCTTGCTATGATAAATAGGGCCTTACAAGTTTTAAGAGAGTACAAACTTGTATTTTCTGTTATTTAAATAATAAATTTAAGGATAGAAAAACTAAAGTATACAGTGTACTTGTGTAGATTTCTGAAAGTTACTGTTTCCTCAGCGGTCCGCTTATATCCAGTCGAGGTGTTAACTTGCTAATTTACAAAACGAAAGGCAGACAAACCCTTTGGGGAAAAAAATGCATTCTCACAAAATTTACGACTAGACTAAAATTTGTCGGTCGCTTTTGGTTAAAAGGCTGCTTTTTTTTTTTTTTTACATGAACCTACGAAAGTACCTGAAGTATTGGCGTAATATACGAAAGCCGGCCGGCCACACAAAATTAAAAATAACCTAAATATCTATCCAATTTTGAACATTTTGCAATGGTTCGAGCAAGCAGACTTTTTTAAAAGAGCATTTAGCTGCGATTCAAATCTGGTTTACTGCGTACCCAGCTATGAAGGAGCCCTCTTTTTGCGAAGCGGTGATATCCAGTCCAGAGTATGTTATTAAATTTTTGTCTGCTTCGGAACTCGGCGTCCAACTCGATCGCCAAAATCGCCGCTTCAAGTTTGGTATATAGACACAAAGCCGTGTCCTATGTGACCATACCATTTAGTTTCCATTTAGCTTCATTTTACAAACTTTTTAAAACTATTTTCCTTTTAAGTATTCCTTGACCCCTTGTAGTGGGAATGTATTATTACGTTAAATAAGTTTGAATTCAAAAGTTTTAGTGACAACATCGAAACTCGCATTTATTGACATCGCCACGAATTTTTAATGTGTTTGTGGGAAAGCGGCTTTTACTGGTAATTCAGAAACGTTACGAAACACTTTTTAGGAGATTTATAGACGGCTTGATGACTACTTGAGCAGACACTTACCTATACTTCGTCGTAGAGTTTGTGTTGTCCTTTTCAGGCCGGCGCTTTCACACTGTAGGCGTTTACAGTCCCGCTCGAGTTTGTCGATTTTTTCCTCGCTCGACAGGTTTTTCAATTCTTCGCGGATACTGCTTGCAGCTATTTTTTTCACGTTTTCATTGGTAATTTCTTTCTTCTTCTTTACTGACGGTTGATTTAACCGGGAAAAATGACTGCCGTGAACTCTTTTTCGTCCCATCTGCTCGACATTTTGTTGCAATTTCAAAATAATTTGCTTGAGTGAGCTTGAATGTAGACATTGGCGAGTTCAGCCCGCGTATTCCCAGGAACAGCAGTTTCCCCAAAAAAGTACTCTGTGCATGTCCAGGGGCGGGGCAGAAGACTCCTGAAATTTTCGTATAGGCATCATCCAACAAAAAATGACGTCACATCCGGTTTAAACGGCGCTTCGCGGCTCGTTTCACAAAGCGAGAAAATGGCGTTTCAATTAGTCATGATTTCCCTCTATTTGTAAACCATCAGTTTCGTTTCATTTTATATTGAGTATGGAAGGATGTTGCAGACACATTACTTCGACTTTTGAAGCAAAAATTTCGGGAAAAGAGAAAAGTTTATTATTGCTTTGAAGCAAAATATCGGAGAGCCTTCCGTCATCGTCGGGCCAATTTTACACATTTTCAAAACTGGTGTTGTTCCGACTTTTGGTTCTTGTTGTTCGTGATTTAGTGATAACAATAAGTGCAATAGCCTATAATGTTAACAACAACCTGGATGAAGTATTGCTGGCCATAGTTTGCACTGTGTGCTACGGGAACATAATTAACAGAAACCGTTTAGCTCCGAAAGTCACTGTCACCAGAGCTTTTGTTGCTCTTGGCTCACGTGTATTGGTAGAAGAGACAAGCTGGATCGCATGCTGAAGGTCAGTATTCCACATTCCTACATCTCTCGTTGAAGATTGTTGTTTTCAGTAAGATACAGTACATCTGTATCGGTAGTTTGGTGTCATCAGTCTCTTTCTCTTCGGTGAGTGCTTTTAAAACGCCCAGTAAAAACTTGATTCACGGCATGGAAGCTTATGCCTCGCTGGATCGAAATTCGAGCAAGATTTTTAAGTTCTAGTCCTCCTTAAAAGTAATTAAATCAATTATTCAAATCCAAACCATCAGAGGGAATCTGCCATTGAAGCTGCCCTAAGTTAAGGTCCTGTTTATGGACCCTCCCCTTTGATAATCGTGGGGGTGTTCTTTGAGGCAACACAGGTCCCATTTGTATGGTCTCGGGTACCCGGGATAACCCTCCCCCTGAGGCAACTTTATAAGTGTTTGTATGAGAAAATGTAGCCCCTGTAGGCCGAGTAAAAGTTGACCCCGCATGATTATTCGTAACTCTTATTGAATAATCAAATGTGCAACTATCCCTCTTTGTTTAAGTTTCCCTCACTCATTTGATCACAGTGGGTTTTGCTGAGTTAATTTTCTCTTCTTTGATACAAATTGCTGCTTTAAATCTTAAATCTAGGCATTACGAGACACTCGCCATGCTGAGAGTTGTTCCAGTTAGGTGAGCCAAAGTGTTTATGTATACTCAAAGAAAAGTTGTTGGTTACTTTAGCTGCCAAGGCGAGTCAACTTGCCCACCTGAATTGTCTCACCCCCAAGTCTGGTTCGTCATCCTCATGTAAACGGTTGGTTGAATTTTGCAAAGAAATAAGTGAAAAGTTAGCTCCGCCAGGGTAACTCGGGGAAAGGGTTGTCTCTGGTACACAAGAGCTATTCTATTTTATTTCCATTTTCCCTCTTCCTCTTCCAACTGATTATGCAAAATATACTGTCCAAAATCTTTATGGGTACTGGTGTTTGAGAGTGTCATCTTTATCACTACTGTGGAATGTACCTCACCATACGGCTTCCCCCGTTAACACAGCCACCTAGTTATTATGGCCACTCTATTCTGGCTCAAACAAAAGCTCAGTCGGTCATTTTCTTATTTATTAATTATACAGTCAGATTTTTGTGACCTGTTGGTGACCAGATTAACAGAATTTTGGCACATTGTAGGAGTAATTTATATACAATTTACAACAAGCAACAGGCATCATTTTGTTAGTGAAGTCCCATGCATATATGTAACTCTTGATTATTTTGAGATTTTATCTTTATTATGTCATCAAGGCAATGATATTTTGATTCCTGCTCCAGCGGTAGGGGGAGGGGGGGAACTCTCCTCTATGTGCTATATACAGCTGTGCAGCCCCAAAGGGTGTGGTTATTCAGTCGTTTTGGTCATAAATACTCTAGGGTAAGGCTTTTGCCCTCTAGTCTTTAATTTGTTATGTTTTTTAGAATAAGCTACCTCAATTTTCATCATTATTGATAAGACCATCAACAAAAGTCCTTCAAAACTTATGTTTAGGGCAACTGTAGCAGTCGCAACAGTCATAAATGGGGTAGGGAAAATCACAGATTTTGGTCATAAATAGGTTAAGAGTTTAACTTTTGTGAAGAGGGCTGCACTGACCCCCACCTAATTTTTCTGGGATGTACAAAACACATTTTCTTAGCAGTTACTACAGTCTTGCTTTAGTAAATCAAAATAGTACTTGCTGCCAGGTACTTTATAAAAGTATAACCCCTCCAGAAGCCTTCACAACGTACATGTAATATCAGGTGCTAACAATTTTTTTTTTTGCGGCTGATTAAAATTTGGTATTAAATTTTACTGAACTGGTGCAGATTTAATATACATTATATTTTGTCACACTTAGTTCACTTATTTTAAGACTACTCAGCAGCAACTAGTACCTCTTGTATGACCATGCAGTAACAGTATATTCCAAACCAAAAAAAAAGTACATGTATATGTATTACTATCCTGCCTGGAAGAGTGTGTAGAGAGAGCACACAGTGCAGTCCCCTACTGTATGTCTTTTGTTAGGTATAATAATCTTAAATTTAGAAGACTCGTATTGATCTTAGAATTCACAAAAAAGTTGATTTCTTGACAACTCTTCTTTAGCTGAGTCACCTCATAATAAATTAGCAGTTTGGTATGTTGTAGCATAGAACTTTAATTAATTAAGTTATCGCACCAGTATCACAGAGGTCATGGGTTAGAATCCAGTTCACACCTAATTTTTTTTTTCAGGCTATAATTTCACCTTTGCTTAAGTTGTGTATAGTACGTTGCAATGATCAATCATGTCTTTATAAGTTGATCAATGTATATATGTCCCACTGACTTATACTTCAACATTTTATCTTAAAGTTTGTTTATTTGTTTTATTGTGTGGTTCTAGAAAATGTCCATACCCACCCCAAGGAGATTATTGGAAATTCCAGGGATGGGGAGGGTCTCAAAAGCCAAACTTTTTAAAGAAAAGTATTAATAAAAATTGGAATTTCCATAGGGATGGGATGGGGAGATCTCTGTTTAATAAATACATAAATAATATGTACAGACCTATTATCTGATGTGAAGACTGTGCAACATATCCTGGCCAACGAGTTGCCAAGGTGTAGCATCCTTGTTATCAATTTTAAGTACCAAATTAAAGAAGATCAGCATGTTAGATGGGAGAGGGGAATTTTTCAAAATATCATAGACTAAAAATATATATATTTTCCAAACTCAATCATGTTAGTAGTGTTAGTGTCTATTTATTTATTTATTTATTTATTTATTAATGAATACCTGTGAAGAGATAGTCATACATTCTTGCAAATATTCTGGGAGTCTCCCACATACCAGTTAGATCATCCAGTCCCCCAGGAAAGTTATGAAATTTATTGTCCAAGTAAACTACTGAACCATGGGCTCCAGTGGGGACAGTGCTATTACGATGCAATTTGCAGATGTGCTACATAATATGAACTTAACAGTTTTGTTACCATGGCAACAGACTGCATTTCAGACCTTCCCTGATATTCTAAGCTTTTCTGGCCACCTCATGGCCTTGATTAATGTTTTTCAAGCTGAAAATCACTGCATTATTGAAATTGGGTTAGAGGGGACTGGAAAACTTAGATTCAGTTGACAATTGGGAACATATTTTTATAGCCATATTAGTGTGTTGCCTGTAGAACTATAAGGCTACCAAGTTTCAATGATCTCTGCAGTATATATGGTCTGCACTTGATGTAATATTGGGTTTGGTGTATGACATCATCAGTCCTCTCATTTGCATATATTTTACACATTTTAAACTTAAATATCTCCAGAATTAATGCAAATATTTGTTAAGGTAAACAGCATTTGTAATCTATAGCGGAATTCTATTTGATACTCCTAAAAATTCTGAATCAAGGGGTAAACATTTGATGATAGTAGCATGCCAAATCATTGAGTTGAATTTATGCTGCTGACATTTACATGTACTGTAAGGTGTTGAAGAGAATTTTGGAGGGGAATTTGGTGTGTTTATTGAATTGCCAGAGGTTGGTTGGCTGGTTTTGTTATTGCTTTGTCATTATCTTCCATGTATTTTTTTTTAAAAGCAGAGTGCTTGGTGGCAAAAGCAAAACTGGCAATATTCTCACTTACCTGTGTTTCTAAAGTCATGTTTTTAGGTTTTTGGGGTCAATCTATTAGTAGTTGCACTGTCTTAAATTACAATAGAAAAGATGTGATATTAATTATGTAAGTTATACTTTGGTATCGTTCATACCAAAATTATAGTAAGTTTCTGGTTCAATGTTTGCCTCTGCATTAATTTGATTAAACTACTGTAGTTTATTTTTTAACGGAATTTAATTCTGTCAAAAGGGAGGTGGGAATCTGAAAACAATAGTGAACTAGACCAACAAATATACAGAAATCTACCACCATTGCTTTCATGGCTGAGTGGAGATGAATCTAAGTCAGACCAAAATTAGAAAAAAAATTACTGATTTATTGGAGGGTTGAAATGGGATCCTGGCTATGGGAGAGTAGGAATCGGGGCTGAGGGGGGTGGGTGGTGTGCTTGTGAATTTAAGAACCTCTCTGAAAGTGAAAACAAACTGTAGGTTTGAAAAGTTTAAAGCAGAGGTAAAAATTATACTTTAATATATCTTGTTTATTAAGGTGGTAATGAGCATAATACCCACTTAGGGTGAGTCATTGAAACAATGACATAATTTATGTTTGTCTTTTCTCAGGTGGTTACCTCCTGGCATATACACCCCACACAGGCATACAATGTTATGATTTAGATGATGCAACCTGCTTTCCCATGTTTAACATACACGTAAGAGTATTGATCTGTGGACCAGTGTACAAGTGTGATTTCTCTACTGATAATGAGAATTATAATAAAGATACAAAGCCACTCTGGTGTGATTTATTTAATTATTCCTTAATGGTAAAGTGAACCAGTTAAACTAAAGGTTGCACTCTGTAAGATCAGGTGTACAAAAATTAAATAGAAAATTTCACTACATCAATTTTATTAATTACGTATACTTCTCTGCAAAATATAGTTGGTATGTTGTTGTACTGGTAAGAATATAATTTGGAAATTTTTTATGGGAAATGTTTCCATTTAAAAATGTAGCTCAGATGCCACAACTATAGTTCTCCTTTCTGTGGTGTTTTCTTTTGTGGTAAATTGTGAAAACAAATTATGTTGACCTACATGTAAGTTAAAAAAATATACAAGTAGTAGCTCTTCTGAAAAAAAAAAGTTAATTTGTTGTTGTTTCTTCCTGTTCATTTTTTCCTTGAACATTTTTATTTTCCTAATAAGTAGTTTAGCTAGCCATAAAAATGTTTTGTTGTCTCTGAGACCATTTTCAAGATAAAAAAGTGATTTGTATATAAAATTTGAATTTTTTGGGGTGGGGGTGAGGGGGGGGATGGGGACCTTTTCAGAATTTCCCTACAAAGGTCACAACGTACAAGGGAAGAGGCAAAAATAGAATTTTAAGTGTTAAAACATATGTTTTCATCATCAGTTTGGGCCTCTCTGTGAAGCTGCATAGTATACTTGAGGATCATGTTATACCCATTTTAATTCAAAATACAAATGGAAACTTGCATTGACAATCACTTAATCTCTTGGCACTGTTTTGTTTTTCAATAATTGCCTTTTTTCACAAAACAATAATTTGAACATCTTTGTTTCACAAGCTGGGAGGGGGGGGGGGGAAGGGGTATTCTACAAAGTTTTAAATGGAAAGGCCTTATCTCAAGGTCCATTACCCCTTACCCTTTTGTATACATTTGTACCATTTTGATAGAAATGGCACCTCTTTTGTCGACCTTACATTGCAAAAGGGTAAATGTACCCCTTTAACAAACCTATTTAAGAATACTGCATCCCTTTTCTATTCCCTTGGAAAGAAGTTAATAAATAATATTACAGAATCTCTTCATTCTGGCTGAGGAGAGTAAATGAGAGCTTTTCAACAACATTTTAGAACCAGAAGAATGGAATCCCTAAATGACAGATTTTCCTACCCTTTCATACACCTCAACTTGTGAAATCCCTATCATTAATTTTATACCTGAAGCCTGAAAAAGGTACTCATCGTGAGCTGAGCCTCCCCATATAGGTCATTACAGAGAGCCTTCCCACATACACAAGTCAGGAACTCTTGACAAGTACTGTAAGTAGATGCTGGCTTTAAGACTGGTCTGAGCCAGCTTCTTCAGTTTTTTAGCACAAACTTGTTGCTCTCCGTCAATTTCTAGTACAAAACCTTTTCTTTGCTGATCTGGTCCAAGTTCACAGACACTAGCATCACTCTCACGACACTGACTCTATCACTGTCACTCACAGTCTGATTCTTCAGTTTCACTGCACCATGCTTCATCATCACTCATCATTGTTAGACATGAGTTCATTAGCTTGTAAAATTCACCAGCCTGGCAGTGTCACTGTTGCTATTGCCTGTTCCCAGACTTCCTTTTATGGCTAGGTGTAGGGGTATGAAATTTCACTACTGTTTACGAACAATTTGTTTAGATGGCATATTGAAAGTGATGAATTACTGAAAATTGTCAGTATTGCTAGTGTTCTCTCATTTCCTTAGGGATTGAAATATCTTGATGTAAGATTACAAAGAGAAAGCACACTGAAATATAATGCACAATTTTTTAGTAACCTTTCAAAATGGGTTGCCAATATGACAGGGATTAATAGATGAGGAACTTGGTCTGCAAACAGGGCAAATGAGAGGGTTTGAAGAAATTAAAGGTGCATGCTTGACCTCAGTGGGGGGCGGGGGGGGGGGTATTGGAACTTAGCGCTGCTGACGTCTAACACTGTTGAAACGGAAAAATAAATTTGATTATAAATGAGAGAAAACCACGACATGTCCAAATTACTTAATCGCCGTTAAAACTAATCCTCTTGCTTTTTTTTAAGGGGTTCACGGCCTGCCTGTAACGAAGCGTTTATCGATTAAGGGATTGCTTAGAGAAAACATACCTTGTTTAAGGTGCTTAACCAATCGTAACATATTTTATGGCATCAGTTTGTGTCATGAGCAAACACACGAGTTTGTGTTAGTGTCGATCGGCAAGAAAGTTCCGCAAAGCGCGTTATGTGTGTGGGTCTATTCTTGCAGTGATACGATTAACAGCACTCAAGTACTCTCGAGTGTATGGCAACAGTAAATTTTAAAAAAGGCGCTTCTGTTAATAAGGTTCTCCCATGTCTAGAAACCTGTCATCGTGCATTTTTCTTCGTGTGATGCCTACCTAAGAGAATAGGATATTTGAATTGAGTGCAACTTACCTAGAATTCATTATTTCCACACAAACGATGACTCCTGTGGAATTCAGCGAGGAAGAAATGGCGACATTTCGTAAAAAACACGCCTTCAAAACAGCGTGTTTTTGAATATATAATTACCCTGTCCTTCAAACAAACTGATATGACGAGGAAGAAGACAAAATTTTGTTTATCGTGGCCAAATAAAACGTTAAAAATATCCGGCCGATTGCAAAATATGACCATTTTACTTACTGAGAGAACGATTATGCCATGTTCAAATTTGATTTTGCCGCTCAGTGCTCTTTTTTACCGGATGTGACGTCATTTTTTGTTGGATGATTCAGATACACAAAAAGTGCCAGGCGTCGCAGAGTGTTCTCCCCCGCCCCTGGTGCATGTCTCAAAAACTTGGGCATCAGGGGTCCAAGGGGGAGGATACCGTTCCGTGAGACCTAAATTTGTCTTCCGTTCAGTCTTTCCGATCGTTTAAATTTCTCGCTCGTATGGTAATCGGAAATTTCAAAAACTCCCGCGGGTATTTAGAAGCTTATACCGCCATTGTTCAAAATGACCATATAAGACCAATTTTAGGTCTTATAACAATACCTATTGTTATCAATGTTGAGCCGGTTTTCTTGATACGCTGATTCCAGGAAAAACCGGAAGTTGCATGCAAGCGAGGCTTAATAGCCCTGGAGCTACCAATCTCGTTTCCGGAGCCCACATGTCGGTCTTGGCGCTGACCAAAAGACACGTGGGCTCTGGGAACGAGATTGTCGAGCTTGCTACGTCGATCAATATGGTCGACCAATATGACGGACGAAATATCGGATGAATTGGAATGTATGTAAGTTTAGAGCTACCTGTCCGGAGCAAATGATGAAGAAAAGGAAAAAAGTTGGACACAAGTGCTGTGCAGCTGCAAACTGTAATAATCGAAGCGACAACCGACCTGATAAACCATTCCACGAGTTTCCTTCGGATAAACAGAGAAGGAAAACGCGGGAAATCCGTATGAAATGGGGATATGCCTACTTTACCACGGTAGGAAATAAGTTTTCCTGTTCCGAGCACTTCTTGCCAACTGATTTTAAAACCGAGTCTGACGGGACACAGACGCTCATTAAAACCGTGAGCCGCAACCTCGGTTTTCCCTTGGAAGGAAGGAAGGAAGGAAGGAAGGAAGGAAGGAAGGAAGGAAGGAAGGAAGGAAGGAAGGAAGGAAGGAAGGAAGGAAGGAAGGAAGGAAGGAAGGAAGGAAGGAAGGAAGGAAGGAAGGAAGGAAGGAAGGGAGGAAGGGAGGGAGGGAGGGAGGGAGGGTGGGTGGGTGGGTGGGAGGGAGGGAGGGAGGGCGGGAGGGAGGGAGGGAGGGAGGGCGGGCGGGCGGGCGGGAGGGCGGGCGGGAGGGATTTCATCTGGGATGTATCCCACTAAATTAAAAATGGCAAAAATTATTCCTATTTTTAAAGCTGAAGATAACACTAATGCAAACAACTACAGGCCTATTTCTTTGCTGTCTAACTTTAATAGGATCTTCGAAAAACTGGTCTACTCCAGAATGGAATCTTTCATTGAGCAAAATGATATACGTTCTTCATCTCAATATGGCTTCCGCAAAGCGCATTCAACACAGCATGCAATTCTTGACATTGTAAGTACCATACAGGAAAATCTGGATAAGCGCTTGTTCTCATGTGGTGTATTCATTGACCTGAAAAAGGCTTTTGATACAGTCGATCATAAAATTCTTTTACACAAGTTAGATCACTATGGTTTTCGTGGTGTTATAAATAAGTGGTTCTCATCTTACTTGGATGGTCGAACTCAAACTACGCAAATTGGCTCTTATATATCTAAAAGGCAAGATACCACTTGTGGTGTACCGCAAGGCTCAGTCCTAGGCCCTTTACTTTTCCTAATTTATGTCAACGATATCCAAGAATCCTCTGACAAACTTAAATTTTTTTTATTTGCTGACGACACGAATGCCGTATATGCTGACAAAAATCTTAAGTCCCTTGAGTCGACTGTAAATCAAGAACTCTGCAAGTTGTTCGATTGGTTAACGGCTAATAAATTAACCTTAAATATTAAAAAAACAAATTTTGTTATCTTTAGACCAGCTCAGAGAAAACTTACTTATCATCCCAAAATTATGATATTCGATAATGATCAACAAAAGAATGTGGCTCTAGAATGTAAAGAATTTGTGAGATATCTAGGTGTAATAATTGACAATAATCTTTCTTGGAAACATCATATTGATCATGTAGCTATTAAAATAAGCCGAACTGTAGGATTGATTTGTAAACTACGGCACTTTCTGCCAAGACAAACTCTTTTAACTATTTATAGATCCTTAGTTACTCCTTATTTAACTTATGGTTTGGTGGCCTGGGGCCAAGCATATAAATCACACCTTGAAAAGCTTCTCAAGCTCCAAAAGCGAGCTCTTCGCTTTATTTATTTTTCTGAGCGAAATCAACATACGATTCCTTTATTTATTGATGCCAGTGTTTTACCGTTAAAATTGTTGTATTATGAGCTTTTAGCTAACCTTATGTTTGAAATAAGACACAGAAATGCTCCTGGAAACATTCAAGATCTCTTTCAAGACATTTCTGATATTCATTCTTACAATACTCGATCCTCTGTCTCGAATAATTTTTACACACAAAGTTCTAGACTCTCAATTCAAGTGAATTCCTTTTCTAGAATCGGAACGAAAATTTGGAATGAAATGCCTATATATTTAAGAAAGCTTCCAAAAAATGTCTTTAAGAGGAAAATAAAACAAATACTTTTTGAAATTCTAGCTTCAGACTGTTATATTGATCTTACAGAAACCGTTCAAAAAGTAAAGCTGAATTTATTTTCCTCCTAATATGTATTCATTAATAGTCAATAATTTCGCTTTAGTGTATCTGTGGTCTCTCGTCGTAACTGTTGTTAATTATTATTTTTAATATCGTTAGTTTATTAGTTGTCTTTAGTCATCGTTGTCAATTCTAGTCTCTTTAGTTCTCTTGTTACCTTCAGTTGTATTTAGTTGTACCTAGTTGTATATTAATAACTCGTCCAAACATGACCCGCCTAGATTAGCTCAGCTATCCGCGGGCGCGTTGCAATTGTAATCTTAATTGATAACAAATAAAATGTATGTATGTATGTATGTATGTATGTATGTATGTATGTATGTATGTATGTATGTATGTATGTATGTATGTATGTATGTATGTATGTATGTATGTATGTATGTATGTATGTATGTATGTATGTATGTATGTAAGGGAGGGAGGGAGGGAGAGAGGGAGGGAGGGAGGGAGGAAGGGAGGAAGGGAGGAAGTAAGTAAGTAACTAAGTAACCATTATTTAAACACGATAAGTAATTAAGCTTGCAGCTTGTGGGGTCGTGTATAAATAAACAATAAAAAATAATTACAAAATAAGAATTTAAAAAAAATTTACAATGTAAGATGTAATCTAGTTTACATAAAAATTTGCAGCTAATAATAATTACCTAATTATTAACATTACGTGACTAATAAACGTACACCAATGGGCAGTCGAGTCATCTTCTGCAGTATATATTCGCAAAGCTAATGTCCCTGACCAAAGTAAGATTATTGATCATCTTAGAGAAGCTGTTTACACTGTTCGCCATTCGGCATCCAATCGGTAGAAAATTCCACAGAATTGTACCCCTGTAAGATATGTAGGATTTCTTGATATTTGATTTAAAATGAGGGATTTCCAGCTTAAGGCTGTTTCTTAGATTATAGGAGGATTGTGATTTTGCAATATGTGCAGTCATACAGGGTGGTGAATCATTGTAGTACATTTTATAAATTAGTTTCAGAATGGAGTTCTTATAATAGGTTCTTAGAGTGTCCCATTTGGCCCTGGTGAGGGCTTCAACTGATGGTAGGTCTTTAGGAAAGTTGAAAATAAGCCTTGCTGCTCTGCAGCGTAGTCTTTCGAGTGAGTCGAAGTCATCTGAGCGATTCGTGCCTCCCCATACAGATATACCGTACGTGACTGCAGGGATTATAACTTTGAAATATAGGTTTAATTTAACAGATCTTGCTTAGGTAAAAATCTGCTCTTCTTTATGAGACTCAATTTGTTGACGAAACTCTTCTTTAGTCCCTTAATATGTGCTGACCAGTTCAATTTATCGTCAATATCGACACCCAAGAGTCGACTTTGTGTGACCCGTTCCAGAATGTTGTTTCCAAGGTATATGGGTGGGTGAGGGCCTGTGGGTGGGTCCTCTGTGGATTAGCATGTATTCGGATTTTTTCGGGTGCGGGGTCAGCTTATTTCTCACACACCACGCATACAACTCGGTTAGGGACTGATTGAGCGCAGCGGCGACCACGTCTGCGCTCCTCCCTATGCGGTAGATGGTCGTATCATTAGCTTACATATGGACGGTCCCAGAATGAACAGACCCCACGGGATCGCTTGTGTAGAGAACAAACAGAGTGGGACCCAGGACGCTTCCTTATGGGACAGCGGAAGACACCAAGCAGAATCTGAATCGTTGCCCGTTTAGGGCCGTGTACTGCAGCCTAGATGTAAGGTAACTCGTCAGCCAATCTAGTAAGAGGCCACGTATTCCAAATTGACATTGAACCTTGTTTAACAGGATGTCATGATCTACACAGTCAAAGGCTTTCTTAAAGTCGACAAATGCAGCACCCACCACGAGACCTGAGTCTATCGCATCTCTCCAAGTTTCTGTCAGGTGGGCAAGGAGGAGCTCGGTGGAGTAGCCCTTTCGATATGCCCACTGATTATCTGGACAAAAGTCGATGAAGAATCTCTGTGTAGAGCGAAAAGGTTGCAGGCGAGATGTGAGGCATCTGAGTCCGCCAAAGCAGAAGTGAGCACCCATCAGAATAAAAAGCAGCAGGACGAAATTAGGGATCGTCCAAACGAACAAAATGATTCCGTCGTTTATGGCCCACCGACACTTGAGGAGTGGATAGGGGAATCGAAGAGAAAAAATGAAAGACTGCTTCATGAGTTACAATTCCGCAAGAAAGTAAAGACAAGGAGAGAATTTAGAAGTTTGGTCTGGAAAGACTTTCAGATGGTAGCGAAGATATCAAGTTTTATACTGGATTTCCTGACTATCCAACTTTAACTGAATTTTGGAACTATGTAGAGCCTAGGCCAGTAACTTAACATATTACAGTTATATCCTTGACAACAGTGATTCGATCAACGTAGGAAATCAATTTCCCTACGTACCTGGGAGGTAAACAAAAGAAGTTTCCCGGAAACAATGTTGGTTGTCAAAGGACATTAGAGCCAATTGATGAACTTTGGTTATTTTTAACTGTCTTAAGACTTGGTCCATTTGAGCGAGATTTGGCTTTTAGGTTTAATATTTCAGAACAAGTAGTGTCAGATAAAATTATTACATGGGCTAATTTCCTGTATTTGATGTTGGGGAGCCTGCCCCATATGGCCCTCCAAAGAACAAATTAAGCAGTATTTGCCTGAAGTTTTCAAGGTTGAATTTGAAAATATAAGGTGCATAATAGACTGCACAGAGATAAAATGTCAGACACCACAAGACCTGGAGAAGCAGAGTGAATTATATTCTGAATACAAGTCCCACAACACATTCAGAGGCCTTGTAGGAATTCCCCCTAATGGCTGGATTACCTTTTTCGGTAGCCTTTATGGAGGAAGTATCTCTGATAAGGAGATTGTAAAGAGTAGTTCCTTAATAGATTTGTTGGAAGAGAATGATTTGATCATGGCAGATCGAGGATTTGATATATAGGATTTACGAGCATGCAAGAAGGTAAGACTCTTCATCCCTCCTAAGCGACAAAGTAAATCAGAACAATTTTCCAATGAAGACTGTTTATCAACCATGGGAATTGCAAATGTAAGAATACACGTCGAAAGAGCTTTTAGGAGAATAAAGGGATGGCATACATTTGATGGTGTAATTCCATTAAGTTTATGTGGAGTTGTCAATCAACTCTGGGCAGTGAGCTGTTCGTTGGTTAACTGGCAGAAACCTGCCTTAAATTGCTAAGATATCTTACAATTAACTACTGACACCTAAGATTTAATTTGTCATTTAGTGGTAAATGTAAACAAAGTACAGGATGTTTCATCAGTGATGATTAAATATATGGTGATTCCCACCATATTGAAATTGTGCATTACATGGCTTCAAGTTTCATTCAGTGTGTGACAAAGAAGGGCTTATGGTCCAGTGTTTTGCTAATAACATTAAAGTAAAATTGAATTACTGAGGTTTAACTATGATCTTATAGATTCCCAATCCTTTTTAACTGTATTTCGTAATTCATTCAACATTATATTACCTGAGAAATGCTAACAGAAGCTGGCATTCTCTTTTATCAGATGCTGCACAAATGTATTAGTACTAATACATTATTTAGTCTGGCATCAGCTATAATCACATCTTGTAAGGCCATCTCTGATCCTTGGGTAAGCCAACTCATATATAATATATTTATCACAACATTGTTCAATGTTCATCAGCTTCTCCTTCCACCATTCTCGCTGAAAGGCATTCCTCATGAAAAAATTCTCCGTTACTTCCAAGTATAGCAAGGACACCCCAAAGTCTGTTCACAACAAAGAGTTGTTGTTGTACTTGATAAAGGTACATTTGACTCTTGTTTAGTTTCAAACCTACATCAGACATTTTACATATAGATTTCAGTATAAGGGCATCTTTCAGGGTCTCACCATCCTTAACAATGACATTCTTAGCTTCAATGATTCCATGAGGACTGCTCTTACTTGGGTCTGTTACCAGACCGTCTGGGGAGGCCCCCGAAATTCCCTTTTCCTTTTCAACAAAAAATCCACATTTTGCTACTTGCACCCTTGTATGTCCCTGTTGATGCATTATTTCAGTGTACTTGTCTATTACTAGTTGCTCATTCTCGAAGCCATCTTTCATGGCTTGTGACTGATAGTCCTTGTTATAGTGTGGTACTTCTTTGATAATTTTTGTTGGTGATGTATCTGCTTTGTGATTGCATCCTATCCCGTAACTCTTTGATGCTGTCACTCTACCGAACCTGTGCTTATATCATTCTTGGCAAGCAGATTGTTTTCTTGTTTGAGACTCTACCTTAACAATTTCCTTTTCAGTTTTGAAAAGATTACTCTTTACCCTCTCACACCTATTGTTTATTTCAGAAAGAGATATTGGATGTTCTTTCATTGGTGATATTATCTGAGTAACAGACGCTTCATGATGTCTCAAGTCCTCCCTTCTCTCGACCACATTACTAGGTTCGCTTTCACAGCTTGACATAGAACTTGAAGAGGTACCACTGACGGCCCTAGGCTGAATGCTTTTTCCAAACTCTTTAAATTGTACATGAAGTACAGAACCCTTAGCAGCCTCTCTCACTATTGTGTCAATTAGCACAATATCATTCACATCAGGAATCATCTTTGAAAGTGGAACAGACCGGTTTACTTTTTGCAAATTTTGTGTTAACATTCCGACAGATTCTACGTCTAATTTACGCAATTTTGATGGCCTTGGGTCAAAAAGTGTGGGGTACACGCCCCTACGTTTTCTGACTGAGGTATCTGATGCATGTCGGGGTTTGAAAAGTTTCTGCGGCATCACAGGATTATGCTGGACAGTCCTTTTCCCCGGAATTCCCCATTTTCTGGGTTTGGAGGTACAGCTGCGGTTGTCAACTTGTTCAACTGTATTTTTCCTAGATATTTCATTCAGTTTCCAGATCACAGCCATCACATGACAGCAGCAACCACTTTTCCTAGCTGGGCATATTTTGTCGCATTCAGCAGCTAGAATCTTGGGGTTGCCGTTATTCTGAACCACCATTTGTACTTTATATCTGACAGCTTTTCTGTAGGAGGACCAACAAAGTGCTCTGAGATAAATGATGTGCTCTTCAAATTGTCTTTTGTTACTTGGACATCGTGCACAAATGGGAGCAATCTAAGACCTTTAGCGCTTGCAAATTCGACAAAGGTATCTCCTGATTTTCGGCTAGTGTTCTTTCCGCAGTTCTTAAGATGCTCTAATGTATCAGTTCGTCAGTTGAAACAAACTTGGGGAGAAGACTGAATGTCCTGAATGTCCTGTATGTCCTTAGCACTGATCACTGTCCTCAACACTGATATTATGTCCTTAGCACGTACTGATCAGCTGTCCCTAGCACTAATCATCAATCCTTAGCACTGACCATCTTTTTATAACAACGATCATATGTCCTTAGCACTGACCAGCTGTCCCTAACACTGATCATCTTTCCCTAGCACACATCAACTGTTCCTAGCTTTAGCACCCATCAACTGTCCCTAACCTTGATCATTTGTCCCTTGCACTGATCATGTCCTTAAAACTGATCAAATGTCTTATCATCAACTATCCCTAGCATTGATAAATTGTCCCTAGCACTGATCAACTGTCTCTAGCACTGCTAATTTCGTCTACAATGCCCTTTATTACGTTGCCTCGTAACGAACAGGTGTGAATGGACTCCGGAGGGAATACTCTCAGAAAAGTTGGGTGGGGATGTGCTTCCCGTTTCTTAAAACCATTACCCTATTTAAGACCAAAATCGACGATTTTCCCTACGCTCTTTACGACCCGACCAAAAATTCGATGGCCTATTTATGACCGATGAGGCTCGCAAAGTTCCCCTAAACATAGCTTATGAAGGGCTTTTTCTGATGGTCTTATCGATATTGATGAAAACGTAGCTTCTTCACAAAAACATATCCAATTTAAGACTTGAGTGCAGTAATAAATAATCCCTGTTTATGACCAAAACGGCCAAAATCGATACCCTATTTATGACCAAAACGGCTGAAAAACCATGCCCTTTGGGGCCGCACATACCTATATAGCCCATATAAGGGAGTTTTCTTCCGGGAGAGGACGTGGTAAGGACGGTTTATTGATAAAAAAAAAAGCACATGGAAATTTTGCGTGGAAAGTCAGTAGGTAGGTAAGTAGGTTGTCTTTATTTATACATGAAATATATGAAAGCTGGAGGATTGTGGGGTGGTGTACAATACATTACATCTAAATATCTAAATACAAATAAAATGCAGTTTTACAGTACATTATAGCTAATTTACATATTAAATACAATTAAATACAGTTTAAAGCGTATTGAAATGTTATCAATGCGACTTTGAAACAAATTAACTTAATTTCAAATATGTATAAAATCTTCAGGTTCAAAACTAGCGGTCAAAACTGATAATACGTTGAATTTAGCGGCTTAAAAAAAGTTCTGAAGATTTGAGCTTTTTGACAAGGTTACAATGGCTTGTATCAGCAATATCAGTATATTTGCAGGGGTTTCAATAACATTAGTTATAAGCGGCCACTAGAAGCTCGGAAATGCGATTTCCAGCGTTCTGGACATCAAAAAGCGTGCTGTCGATGGGTATTTTCATTGACCACAAAGCAGGATTTTTTTGACAAACTAATAATTTTTTGAAGCAAAGAGGTGCATTTTGAATACCTTTCTAGGCAGATATCTCTCAGTGACACTTGATGTCCACTTAGGCAGTAATTTCTTTGAGGCCCTATACGCCAACTTGGCGCCAGGGGACAGGTGAAGGTGAAGTAATTTCTTTGAAGTCCTTTCTTTAAACAAGTACAACTTCTCTGCTACTCATTCAAATGTACCAACATGGCAACAAACTGATTTTTAACTCTTCAGAAAAAAAATTAATTAAAAGATAAACTTTACAACAAAATTCTTTCTACTAATATTCTTACAAAACCAAACCTCATTTTCAACTTTTCATTGATTCTGCCACGGTTCATTATTAAGTTATTCAATAATCATAAAATAATAAGAATTAAATCATATTATTAAATCATTCAGATGTCTTGGGTATCCTGAGATGAACAGTGATAACACTGATCGGCGACTACAAACAACATGTACGCTATTTCTTTGGAACGTTTAGTTTGCCCGCCTTTTTGTAGCATTTAAAAATTTCAGTGGTCGTCGTTGTTGCTGTATTGGCTTTTTTTTATTAATATCATTTTCATTTTCTTTGATGAAATCCAAACAGACGGCGGTAAGAGGTCCTAAAGGCGGCGGTTGACCGCCGGTAACCGGCTTTTATTGAGACTCCTGAAATTATTTGGGAGTCAGCATGTTGCCAAGCACAATGCCTGTGTATGCGACGGAGTCCTTCATAAGACGTGTGTTAAAACGTGGCACCATTGGTGAATCACGTGCTCTAATTGAGTTTGAAAGATCACGTTTCTTCGCAATACAGTTACTTAGGGTGCTGAGCAGTCTTCCGTTATAAGCCTTATTCATGCATATAGAAGCTAGTTTATAGTAAAAAACGAAAAGTGAACCACTCTGCACTCTCCAAAACATCATGAGATGCTATATCTTTCGGTAAATTTTAAATAATTCTAGCCGCTCTACAATGCAGCCTTTCTAATTAAAGAATCGAGAATATCGATGTTGCAACAAGCACCCGATAAAATAAGGCCATAGTTCACGCTAGGCAAAATAAACCTCAAGTAAAAGCAGTTTTCTTGGCAGAAACCGTAGCTTTTTGAGTAAGCATAGTTTCTTCACAAAGCTCTTCTTAAAGGCTTCCAGCGTACGAAGAACCCAGCTGAGTTTATTGTCAACTGTCATTCCCACTAAGCGTGTACCAGTAGTGAAAGCTTCTAATGATTAAAACGATAATGTGATAACGAATTGTGAAACGATGAGGTAGGAGTGATATTCTTTTTCCAGTTTCGCGCAAAATTGTCCTACATGAAAGATATACAGTGAAACCCCGTCATGCGACCACCTCCTTAATCTGACTACTTCGTTATCAGACCTCTTTTCACTGGCCATAACGAATGTTTAGTCTCTTCCTTTTTTCTTACAATAAAGGCGTGGTCGTATTAACAAGTAGTTAATACGACCACACCTTTATTACAATCAACGGCTAAGCCCCCATCTTCGCAGTTTTACCTTGTTAATACGACTAGGAGAATTCTTTCTGAAACCGGGTGGCAAGCTTCGAGGTTAGACAACTAACAGAACAGTAACCTTTTCTTATTGAAAGTCGTTTTAGCGCGTTATAGCAGTCAAATGATCCTACAGTTAGAAGGTTCAGTATGATAACGGGACGCTTTCCAAGGGTGGTCCTCGGGAATCCACCTGACCATGGAAAATTATTCTTCCTATTGTTGCATAAACCTCAATAACGTACGTAGTGAAACGTGTCACTAGATTTTCGCTCTTTAAGACCATCAATTATTGTTCGCGGATGTGATTGCTATTAAAAAAACAAGAAACGTCATCTCAGGCAACTAAGGCTAGTAACCGCTAGTAACTCGCGCCTTCGGCGGCTTCGATGTTCGCAACTTCGGTGCTCATACTAATCTCCCCAAGAAAAATCCTGCACGTGGGCCTGCTTTAAAATAATTTAATTTAACTAATACTGTTTCAAACGCAACTAGTACTTGTTTTTATTTTTGTCATTATTCAGAGGTATTCACAATGCGATCGAGGTATAATTTATAGGTAGAGCAGTTTTGTTAGGAGTGAGAAATGATTTTGATATTGGACATAGTGCACATCAGACGACATACTATTCACATGATTTGCTAACAATTAAAAATTATTGAATTACAATTCAAACTCTTTTAAAAAAGAAATGTTCCACTTTAGACTTATCACATTTACTTTACTTGAGCGAAAATTGGCAAATCCTTCCAAATCCAGATGATCAGCGCTAAGCACAGATGATCAGTGTTAAGGACAGATGATCAGTGCCAAGGAAAGATGATCTGTTCTGAGAGCAAATGATCAGTGCTAAGGACAGATGATCAGTGCTAAGAACAGATGATCAGTGCTAACGACAGATGAGAAGTGCTAAGGACAGCTTGTCAGTGTTAGGGACAGTTCATTGATCAGTGCTAAGGACAAATGATCAGTGCTAAGGACAAATGATCATTGCTAAGGACAAATGATCATTGCTAAGGACAAATGATCATTGCTAAGGACAAATGATCATTGCTAAGGACAAATGATCATTGCTAAGGACAAATGATCAGTGCTAAGGACAGATGATCAGTGCTAAGGACAGTTGATCAGTGCTAAGGACAGATGATCAGTGCTAAGGACAGAGGATCAGTGCTAAGGACAGATGATCAGTGCTAACGACAGATGATCTGTGCTAAGGACAGAGGATCAGTGCTAAGGACAACTTATCAGTTCGGGACAGTTCATTGATCAGTGCTAAGGACAAATGATCAGTGCTAAGGACAAATGATCATTGCTAAGGACAAATGATCATTGCTAAGGACAAATGATCATTGCTAAGGACAAATGATCATTGCTAAGGACAAATGATCAGTGCTAAGGACAGATGATCAGTGCTAAGGACAGTTGATCAGTGCTAAGGACAGATGATCAGTGCTAAGGACAGAGGATCAGTGCTAAGGACAGATGATCAGTGCTAACGACAGATGATCTGTGCTAAGGACAGAGGATCAGTGCTAAGGACAACTTATCAGTTCGGGACAGTTCAGTTATCAGTGCTAAGGACAGAGGATCAGTGCTAAGGACATAAGATCAGTGCTATGTGTCTTAACAGATTTTTAACAGCACGACAAAACCATTTTAAGAGGAAACGCTTTAATGCTTAAGAGATCCTAACCGTCGCGTTACATGATACAACTGACCAAGGACGCATAAATTACATACTTATTCATGCTCTTATTCACTCATGCACATTCTTGTACGTGCATTCTTGTACATTTTATACGTAAATTAGCACATTATCACACCCTTCCTTTATAACAAAAAAAGGAGTCCTTAAACCATAACGGTTCGCGTTGTAACACACACTGTCTTTAATAACGAAAACAGTCCTTAAGCTGCAACAGTTCACGGCTTAGGCGATTAGGTAAAAAGATAGTCCTTAAGATGTTTAGGGACTCTGCGGACGCGCTGAGACCTTCTTGGCTCAGGTGCTTTCACAGGTGGGTACTTCAGTCGGCACTTCAACCGCAGATTGAGACGGCAACTCATTGGTTTCAATCACAGGTTCCACGGGCTCTTGTGGCTGAGGCTCGTTACACTGCTCAAGTTGAGTGTCATTGGTCGTAGCAGCAGGTTCGTTGGTCTTTCTAAGATGAATTCTGTTCCTGCGAAGAACGCCTTGTGGAAGCTCTACTTCGTAGGATCTTTCACTCAAGCGATTCTTGACAACTCCTTTCTGCCATTCCTTCTTTCCAACCTGCCATGGCTGAAGTCTTACAGCATCGCCCTTCTCCAAAGGGTCTAAGTCACGGGCGCCTCTGTTGTAATAACGAGCTTGCTGTTGCTGGCGCAGGCGAAGCTTGGTGTAGGTTGTATCTTCATCAGCTACAGACAGCTTAAGTAAACCAGCAGACATGGGTAGAAGACTTCTTGTCCTTCTATTAAGAAGGCACTGAGCTGGGCTGATTTGAATTGCCGCCGGCGGTGTATTCCTGTGGTCAAGCAGAGCTAGAAACGCATCTGAACCAGCCTTCTTGCACTTCAAGAGAATCTTCTTGGCTTCTTTCACAGCACGTTCTGCTTTGCCATTGGACTGACTGTGACGGGGACTGCTTGTACGGTGATCAAAGTCCCACCCACTTGAGAATTTCAGGAATCACTAGAAGAAAACTGTGTTCCGTTGTCTGTAACTAGCTGTTCCGGTATGCCGTGCCTTGCGAAATGCGCTTTGAGCTTCCTGATTACAGACACCGACGTTGTGCTTCTGAGGTGGTCAATTTCAAAGAAGTCACTAAAATAATCGGACGTCACCAAGTAGCTCTTTCCCTCTAACTCGAAAAGGTCAGCTGCAACGTACTGCCAGGGCCGAATAGGCGTTTGGTGACTCTTGAGTGTTTCCTTGGTCTGGCTTCGCTCGTACTCTCTACAGGCTTCACAGGTAGATACGTGATTCTTGAAATCGCCGGTCATGCCAGGCCAATAAAGACACTCGCGCGCTCTGTTAATTAAGGCAACCATTGACTCCCAGGTGTGAGTTGTGAATTTTCCTGAGAGGTTCGCCTCTAGCAGCTTTCGGGACTACCACTCTCTCTCTCCTTTGAAAATAAGTCCATCCTGAACGGACATTTCGTCTCTCATGTTGAAATACGGAGAGACAACAGGAGGCAGGGCACTCTTTTCATCAGGCCAGCCCTGCTGAATAACGGCCTTTAAGGATTGAAAGGACTCATCCTTCTCTGTGTCACGCTGAATCTGCAACAGCCTTGCTTGAGATACTGGCAGATAGTTAGTCACACTGATAGTTTCAAATTCTGACTCAACTTGTACACGCGATGGGAGATACGCTCTGGAGAGTGTGTCCGCAAGAAACATTCTGCTCCCACGCTCATATCGAATTTCCAGGTCATATTTCTGCAAACGGATCATCATACCTTGCAGCCTCTGTGGGGCACTATGTAACGGCGTCTTGACGATCGATTCTAAAGGTTTTTGGTCAGTGTGGACAATGGTTTTTCGACCGAACGTGTAGTCATTGAACTTCTCCACTGAGAAAACAATTGCCAACATTTCTTTTTCAATTTGCGCATAACGGGACTCAGTTTCCGTCAAGGCTCTACTGGCGTACGCTATGGGGTGCCCATTTTGCATTAGAGCCGCTCCAAGTCCACTCTGACTGCTATCACACTGGACTTCCAGAACTTCAGTGGACTTGTAGTACGCGAAAACGGGTGCAGACACAATGAGACTCTTGACGTCATTCCATGCTGTTTCTTATAGATCATCCCAGCACCATACTTCATCTTTGTGGGTAAGATCTCGGAGAGGCTTCATGACATCAGACAGATTAGGGAGAAAACGACTTAGGTAGTTGACCATTCCATTAAGCTGGAGTATATCGTCTCGTCCCTCTGGACGCGGCATCTCGACGATTGCCCTCACTTTCTGAGGATCTGGCTTTAGACCCTCTAGGTAAGCAGGTGTCCATGGAATGGAACTTCCTTAGCTTTCAACTCTAGTTTCTGACAGTTGAGCTTGATGCCTTTCTGCTGACATCTGCTCATAAACCGTTCTAGATCGCTGTCATGATCAGCCTCGTTTATGCCATGGATTAAAATATCATCTGCAATGCATTTAACACCGGGAAGACCATGTAATTCTTGATGGAGATGTTTCTGAAATATTTCACTCGAAACGCTGAGACCAAAACTTAACCGAAGCCAACGATATCGCCCATATGGCGTAGCGAAGGTTGTGAGCATGCTAGATTCTTCATCCAGCTCCAGATGCCAAAACGCTGACGCTAAATCGACTTTAGTAAACAAACGTGCATCTGTCAGGTCAGGAAACAAATCATCGACAACCGGAATTTGGTAATGTTCCCTCTTTAAAGCAGCATTGAGAGGTTTGGGATCGATGCATACACGAAGCTCACCACACTTCTTAACAGCTACCACAATCTGACTGACCCACTCGGTAGGTTTGTCAACAGTGTGAACACAGGTTTTTCCGGCAACCTGTAAATTTCGGACTGAACGGACACTTGAACAGACAACTGGGGGAATCTAACTCTTGGAGAGCACTGCTTGGCTGCGGGAATGGAAATTCGTCACGATTTCCTGGTACACGAGGATCTACTTAATGGTCTTCACTACGGACGTCATGGAAGAGACATAACTTGGTCCAACAGTAGTTTATTCTGCACACTAACGTCGAGGGTAAAATTGACATAGTCGGCGGAGTAATCGCTGTAATCCTAATCGTAACGATGTAACCGATGTAATCGAAAAAAACTTTACAAACGTACTTGCTTGTATATCATCCTACACACGTCAAGTGTTTAAAATATGCTAATGAAACTTCAAGTAGACAATGCGAGCGGAAAGTACTTAATTAAGATAGCGAATTCTAATCAACACCACGAGGTTAAAAAATTAAAAATAGAGAGCTAAGATTAAAATTCACAGGTTGAGATTAAGATAGAACAAAATTAGGAAATTAAAAGTGACATTCTTAATTTGAAATTCTGAATTGGTGTTACCGACAGCAAGGGACATTATTATCCAATGAATAGAAAGCATTAAAACTTCATTAGTGAAAAGTAGTTCAGAGCTGGCTAACTTCCGAGGAAACTAATAAAACTTCATTACTGAAAAGTAGTTCAGCTGGCTACGGAAGGTAGATTTTAATAATGAAAGGAAACTCAAATGAGCTGATAACGAACTACTTGTTTTCTAAATGAAAGTTAGTGAAACAGCGTTGCACATGTTTAGGTGTATAAAGAATCGGCAATGTGCAAAGAAGAACATATAACTTAAGATTTCTAGTTGTTAACTGAAAAGAGGCTACTGTTGGTTTTTTCTATAAGTTTCCAAATAATAAAGAAATGTCTGCGGAACGGCGGATTTTCTCATAACAACAGGAGCAATAACCTTGATACTTTCCAGCCTTTTCAATTCCTCTTTAAACTTCTCCCAAACTGACACAGGTATTTTCCGTGCTGGGAGGACAACAGGCTTAGAGTCAGGATCAACTTGGAGATGTACTTTTCCAGGGAGCGTTCCAAGACTCTTGCTGAAAACATCTGGATACTTATCTATCAGGTCACTGTTCACATCCTCCACAACATTGACGAAATTTTCTTTGTGAATAGTCAACAGCTTCATCTTCTCAGTCGCATCTAAACCAAGCAAAGGTGTCAGGCTCTCATTAACAATCAGAAATCTGACCTTGAACTTTTCGTTCTTCCTGGGGTTCACGACCTTTAAAGCACAGGTACCAACGGGCTTCACTTTGGTGCCATTCCACCTCACTAGTGTTTGCGAACAAGGAGCGAGGTCCTCGCCTTCGGCATATTTGAGCGGTAAAATTTTCGCACTTGCACCACAATCAATTTGGAATCGGACCGGTTGCTGTTTAACTAACTTCTTCGCAAAAACAGCCCTCTGTTTCACAGCTTGTATCCTCACGACATTGATCTCTTCAAGCTCTTCTTCGCTTTCAATATTATAAACTGTTGTGAAGGTGAATTAATCAACATGACACGAGCGTGGGACAAAGAAAAATTCTGAGTCCTCGACAGGAATCGAACCCATGACCTCCCGAACACCGGGCGGGCGCTCTATCCACTGAGCTACGAGAACTCATGGAGAGCAAGGTCATTTAACTGAGTTCATATATGACAGCTGTCCTGCATACTGCTAGGATCAACGCTATCGAAATCATCGTGAGTAGTGATAAGTTAAGGTGAATTACTGGGTTCGATTCCTGTCGGGGACTCAGAATTTTTCTTTGTCCCACGCTCGTGTCATGTTGATTAATTCACCTTCACATTTCATTACCGAGCTTAAAATTCACCATCTTTATTAACTTATCATTATAAACTGTTGCTCTACTGGAACATTTCATGGCAAAATGGTTCTTCTGTTTACACTTTTTGCACGTCTTACCCCACGCTGGGTACTTCTTTTTCTCAAGTGGATGCTCATACCCGCAAAACTTACAGGAGATCTTCCTAGATTCCATGTTTAACTTTCCATCTGAAGGCCTTTCTGATTTTTTTTCTTTCGGCTTGACTTGATGAACGCTGTCAACGGGCTCGGAGAGCGATCGCGACTTCATTTGCATTGAAGTAACTTCTTCGCTGCGACACAGATCAATACATCGGTTTAAGGTGAGGTCTCTCATCCTGAGGAACTTTTTAGTGGTTTGCTCGTTCTTGATTCCAAGTACGATACGATCGCGTATGAGACTGTCACGTAAACAATCGCAGAAATTGCAGCCAAGGTCTTCAACTCAGCGACGAAATTGTCAACCGTTTCCGTAGGGAGCTTGTCCCTTTTGTTGAACAATATCTTTCATAAATCTCGTTTACCTCGCCGATGCAATGCTTCTCCATCTCAACAAGACCATTTGAAGAAGAAACGCTTTAGAGATCCTAACCGTCGCGTTACATGATACAACTGACTAAGGACGCATAAATTACATACTTATTCACTATGGACAGATGATCAGCGCTAAAGACAGAAGATCAGTGCTTGGGACAGCTGATCAGTGCTAAGGACATAAAATCAGTGCCAAGGACAGAAGATCCTGAGGGCAGCTGATCAGTGCCAAGGACATACGATCAGTGCTGAGGACAGCTGAGTGGTGCTAAGGACAGAAGATCAGTGCTAAGGACAGCTGATCAGTGCTGTGGACAGACGATCAGTGCTAAGGAAGAGCTCCCTATCAAATACCCCTCCCGATGCGGTGTGCAGAGAGTTCTGCAGATGTAGCATGCTCTGCACCCTTACTTGCCTTGGGGTACTATTGTGCTCCATTGCCAGCGGGTGTCTGTTGTAAGCCTCAGCCCGACGCGTAAGAAGATTGTTTATTCTGGGATTAAAAACGAAATGGAGACAAGAGATGAAGTTCTTCGGCTTGATCCAGAACACCCAGTTCTTCCACCAATGAAATAAAACAAGAAGTAGAACCTTGAGAGACAAAACCAAAAAACAAACAAACAGTCTTTCAATTCTTTGATTATGTACTGAACGATCAGCTATCAGACTTCTCCTGTCAGGACCGCGGACCAATTTCATTAAAACAGAGACAAGATAACTCTCCCCACCCCTATCAGATCTGACTCGCGATAGAAAATACGTATTCGTATACCTATATCCGCCAATCCCTCTAGCTATAACTAAGCGCCAACCACATGGGAATGGTGTGTATCGATGTGCCACTAATGCGTTTGTACCATACACGTTATAGCGCCTTCTCACATATACCTTACTGTTAGACCCGGCATAGCCAATCGAACCCAATCGAACTGTATCTCAATCGAACTCAACCACTCATCAAGCTCGATTGAGTTCGGCAATCGAACCAAATCGAAGTCACGCAAACTTGGACAATCGAACTAAATCGAACTTTTGACTCTGAAGTCTTGATTTTTTGTCAAACCTTGTGTTGAAAATCAATAACAAGCTTTCTGAGGCTCGACTTACTTCAGTATAACTTGTGTTTTTCGTGTTTTCGAGACCACGTAACATAATCTTTGTTCAAGCGATTTTACTCACCGAACACAATTCGGCTGAGTTCGGCTGCAGAGCCCAGCACCTAATTGATTGAGTTCGGCTCGGTTCGATTGCGTTCGATTGGTTGGAAAATCGAACTCACACAAAGTTCGGTGTTCGATTTGCTTCGATTGCCGAACTCAATTCACGGAATGAGTTCGATTGGGTTCGATTGAGTTCGATTTCCGAACGTTTGATTGACTATTGCTGCTTAGGCTCGATCAACCCTTCTCATTGCTAGTCGCACTGGTAGCAGTAATTCTTAAGAGTGCCTGCCCATAAAAATCAGACAAATTCTTAATTTCGCGGCAAGGGTCGAAAATTCGATTTCGCTCATATTCTTATGGTAGATAGGCTAGGGCATGACAAAAACTACTGGATAGTTTTTTTTGGCAAAATATCCTTTTATTTCAAAGAAATATGCAAATTACCAAATTCCGTTAAAATCGTCATTTGACGCACCATTTTATTAAACAAGTTTGAGAGCCTCGGATGCAAAACCACATCATTCTTCCGTCTTCAAAACACTCAAATATTTTTTTGCAATGTTTAAATGTGTACTGGGTTGATTTTCGAGAATGTTGCGTTGTCTTTTTGGGTGCACAATAATTAAATTTCGAAGACATGTATTTCATTCACTTAAAAGTACTTCGTGAATATAATTAATTTTCACCATGTGCGAAACCTTCAAATGGACCAAGCTTCTGGTGGTTGAATTGCAGAAGGATGGTCTACAGATTCCTGTAAAAATTTCTTTGGGCAAATGATTGTGAGCGACGCGAGAGCTTTTCAAATTACGTCAAAAATGCAAATATTTGAGCATCCGTCGTCAAATTTCAATTTACGGGTAAGACGTATATTTTAGCATGCGCCACATGACTTGACCTATATTAAGTTGAAATAGACACAGAGCTGATAAATTTCGAAATGCTCTAACCTCATTTGCTGTAAAAGGCAGGTCCAAAGCCGATTTGACGTGTTTCTATCACCATTCGTCGCACATAAAGCAGAAGTTTGCTTTTGTTTACATAACGTCCGATGTACATCGCCAACTGTCAACTTATTTAACGGTCGAATACCATGAATCTGTGACCCTCGTTCGACACATATGATCACCACTGCATCTAAGTCAAAAACGGCTAAGTCATTTGTAGATAGTTGCTTGCTTTGCACTACACCAAAACATTACGTTTGATCATCATGGTTTGATGGCTTGAATCCTTGCTTGCAGCGGTTCCTTGTTCGTCACGCAATTCTGTCATCCCATTTTAGGGGGTAGGGGTGGGACAATTTCTATCCTGATACGTAAGGCTCCGTAAGGATTGGAATCACTGGGAGCACGTAATCGTGTTGAGTAGGAAGAGATTAAATTAAGAAATGAAAAGAATGAATAATTTACCATTGCCCCTGTTGTTATCTTTTACTCGACCACCGCTACCTACATGCCCTGCGTAACACTGTAACGTTAAACTCATACCTAGGTCTTTTCGCGCTATGCAATTATTTTTGGTTTACATGTAATACAGTGGGCTACCCCCGGGGAAATGTGTGGCGACCGCTTAATGGGGCTAGCCGCTTAAATAGAGGTTGGTGTACCTTGAATATTTAATTTTTCACTATCGGGCTATAAATTTCTTGGTGAACATGGGGTCAATTCAATACAATCATGATAGACGTGTGTTTGAATTATCACTCGTCATGCACCTTCAATTTCAGACTCTTATCTGCCATCGCCCTTTCCAAAACAAAGTTCTTAAATTTTGGGTGGCCGCTTAATAGGGGTAAAGACAATAATGAAACCCTTATCGGAATGACCAAATGATGGCCGCGGAGGTAACCGGTCAATAGGTGTTTTATTTACAATATTTTACTGACGATAATTTTGGACTGTATTGACAACAGTCCTCTATTTTCTGTTACATACCAATGCCTCGCCACTAAGCAAACAACTGATACGCCAAACAAAATGGCATGGCCAGGGCTATTTACTCACGTAATTACTAATTAAATTTAGTCTGTTTTTCTCACGAATTACACACGTTCTGATTTCCTATTTTTATTTCAGCTAGTTCTTGCTTCATTAATCTATAACTTTTTTATGGAGATTTTCTTAAAATTCTAGTGAGTACAGGTACTAGCTTTATCAGCTGTTGTCTGAAACATCAGAAAGTACAACAAACGTGATATGGACCGAGGCCACGCACACTATAGAATATGATTACATAAATGTACACATATATTATTATATATATATGAAAAAACAGAAGAACAATGATTAAATTGTTTCACTTATGCTGAGAGTACTCTATACAAAATAGATCAAAATGTGCAGCATATGCCGTGACAGCACTGCGTGACGAACAATAACGGCTGTAAGATTGTGCTGCGCCGACACGCTTATCAGCAATGGTCAGCAATCGATCAAACGCAATATTTTGGCGCAGCGCAAAGCGAGCAACTATCTACAAATGTCTCAGCCGTTTTAGACTTTGATGCAGTGATCTTTATATGCGCAAAAAGATGGTCACAGATTCATAGTATTCGACCAATAATAGGTTGACAGTAGGCGATGTACATCGGACGTTAATCTTGTGTAAACAAAAGCAAACATATGCTTAATGTGCGACGAATGGTGAGAGATCGACTAGAAACACGTCAAATCGGCTTTGGACCTGCCTTTTACAGCAAATAAGGTTAGAATGTTTCGAAATTATCAGCTCTGTGTCTATTTCAGCTTAACATAGGTCAAGTCATGTGGCGCATGCTAAAATATACGTCTAACCCGTAAATTGAAATTTGACGACGGATGGTCAAATATTTGCATTTTTGACGTACTTTGAAAAGCTCTCGCGTCGCTCACAATCATTTGCCCAAAGAAATTTTTACAGGAATCTGTAGACCATCCTTCTGCAATTCAACCACCAGAAGCTTGGTCCATTTGAAGGTTTCGCACATGGTGAAAATTAATTATATTCACGAAGTACTTTTAAGTGAATGAAATACATGTCTTCGAAATTTAATTATTGTGCACCCAAAAAGACAACGCAACATTCCCTAAAATCAACCCATTACACATTTAAACATTGCAAAAAAATATTTGAGTGTTTTGAAGACGGAAGAATGATGTGGTTTTGCATCCGAGGCTCTCAAACTTGTTTAATAAAATGGTGCGTCAAATGACGATTTTAACGGAATTTGGTAATTTGCATATTTCTTTGAAATAAAAGGATATTTTGCCAAAAAAACTATCCAGTAGTTTTTGTCATGCCCTAGCCTATCTACCAGAAAAACATGAGCGAAATCGAATTTTCGATCCTTGCCGAGTTATTTTCCATTTTTATGGACAGGGACTCTTAAGATCAGATTCGAGCATTGCTCACATTAATATTTGTCGACACCCTATTTGTTGAAAATGCGATCGAATATTTCGAATATGCTGATCCGAACCGACATCGGAAATTTGGGAATAAGCCTGCTCCAAGTTAATCCCGTTGTCACCCAACCCTCGAGGGATACTAGAGACACTCACACAGAGGCAGTTTGTAATCCGACGAGTGTTGAAATTCTCCCCAACTAGAAACGACAGTTGATCAAACGTGACGGCATATCGTGCGTCTACCAATGTTAGAGCGACCAATGGGAGCGTTATAATGAGTTTGCACGGCTCTCTTCCACTTGGCTTGCTGCAGATGAACGCAATGAAAAAAATATACTTTTGTGCTGCATCGATGAGACGGTTATATGATCCTGTCTCAATGACTTCAGAGAACTTTCCACAGTTCGACAAAAGATTTTCCAGCCGGGTAACACAATACTCTACAACGTCTTCTTGGTTGTCAGCCGTGTTTAGTCTACACCAAACTAATAACAGCTCTTTCAAAAAAGCTATCCAAACTACTAGGTTGTGCTCTTCCGTGGAAACGAGTAGGGGGGCGCTCCGTTAAGATGGCCCCCTCCTACTCAGACGCTCTTTGGGCTCGTCACGTATCTTCCTCCCCCACGATCGGCAAGTGCGAAAACAAACGGAAAGGAATGTGCCATTGGTTTCAGTACACCAGCCTCGTTCCCAGGGTCTCTCATCTTACCGCCCCCTGGAGCTCGCTCCAGGGGGCTCCAGGGGGCGGTCAGATGAGAGACCCTGGGAACGAGGTTGTCAGCACACGTTCGTGGGGGAGGAGGATTGCGTGACAAGTCCAAAGAGCTCCTGCATTGTTTCGCCTGCATTTTACACTTGTTTGGTTTAGCAGTGTATTGCTTCGCGCTGTAAAACAAGTGACACGAGGCAGACCGCAAGGGCGTTAAATTAAAGCCAGGAGCTAAAAATAGCAAATATCTGCTTTACTTGAATCAGCTAAAAGGTGCCTTTTATCTATTTGTGTGGGATTTTCCACACTTGTGGGGGGGTGGGGGGGGGGGGTGGGGTGGGGGGGGTGGGGTGGGGCGGGGGGGTCAGAACCTCCCGCCTCCCGTACCCTGCTCTCCCGCTTCTCGTACCTTTATCTCCCGCCTTCCGCCCTTTTCCGTGCTGCTCCCGTCCCCTGTAAATTGGCAGAGTCAAAACACATCCTAGTCATTTAGCTTCGCAATTCTTAAGGCAGGGGTAAACATGAATTTAAGTGAAATTTTAGGAAGTTTAAAGAGGGAGTAAAAGGGAAAAAAAGGGGCTTGGAACACCACCAGACAGTTGATTGCCCCAAAAAGGGCACCCCGGGTTGGTGGGCAACTGTTTGGTGTACGTCTACCAATTTCTAACTTCAAATTCTAATTTTAAAGCAACATCAAATCTTCAAAATTTCCTATTTCCATAAATTTTACTACTCCTTTGAGAAAAACTATTTCTCCCTAAATATACCCAAAAATCGCCAAAGAATTTACAAAACAGCCTAAAACGTAGCTACGTGAAATAAGCAGAGATGTTTTTAACCGCTTGAAACGTGAACGAGATATTTACATTCAAACCATAATACCAAGCAAAAATACCGCCTTCATGTTAAAAGGCGCCTTAAAAGGCGGGGGTTAACATTAAAATATTAATGTATTAAATAATTAATTATTTAATGTATTAAGTTATTAATGTATTAAATAATTAATATATTGATGTATTAAAATACATCAAATCTGGCCTATTAGTACATGTGGGTGTCGCCAGTGTAACAGGTAACAGAATTAAGTGTAAAACTATCAGCAGTGTATGATGTATGGTGTATGAAAAGTAATCAGTGAACAAACCTAGTGAGACAATCAAAAACATTTTTTAAATATTTTAATAAACTGATGAAACAAGATTTATGGTAAACAACACAACGAGAATGGTACAAATCATAGCAACAGTTCTGGGTTGATTGAGAGTACCTGTATTATGGAAGAGGTAAAGGTAACTTTTGCCACAGCCAGCACTACAGGGATGAGTAAGTGAGTGAGTTAAGGCAAACACTCTGAACAGGTACATTTTGATTAGCTAAAATACTGATAACAGTTACACCAGAGAGTAACCTTGAGGTACAAAGCAGCACTCTACTGTGAAAAATTGAGACTCATTTTTATGCCCCACTATTCATCCTCACTAAAGCCCTCCACAGTTGTTTTGCTGTGGTCAACCATTTTGATTACTTCTCTCCATTCTTAAATTGCAACATTTCAGGGGCATGCATTATTGAAAAATCCTGGATCTGCCCCTGCAATAATTAATCACAGAACAACTTGGTAAGATCCTTTTAAAAGAAGTTGTCATAACCTTATTTTGTATATCTAGTGGTAAAGAGAGCAAAACATATTGATTGCATTGTTAAACAATTCAAATTGGTGTTTGGCTTTCTCCAGAGACCATTGACAGAGTAAACAGACAAAAAATAGATCATGTGTACTAAATGCATCTGTGGTTGAGTGTCCATCGATACCCTAAATCAACCTGTAAAAAACAAATTGCCACTCGATCGAAATCTTGATCGTCACTCAATTGACATCCCAATTGATATTCGTTCGACACTCTATTGACACTTGATCAAAAGTCGGTCGCAAACCCGCCAAGTGTCGAGCGACTCGTGCATCAATCCAAAATTAGTTGACTCTCGACCAACTGTCAACTGAGATGTTGATCGAGTGTCAATCAAGGGTCGATAGAGGGTTGATCAAGTATCAATCAAGGGTATTGATCAACACATGACCACAGCTGCCTTAAGGTGGCTCCCTATAGTTTTACGATCGCACAAATGCTGAGGAGGTAATCTGCGTACGCTCAAAGGAAAACGCCAGTGTTTTTTGATATTTTATTATGTCAGCATGAGCACAAAAAAGCAAAACTGACAGTGAATTTTGTTTCAAGAGCATCAAACTTCCGTGGGGGCAACTATCAGCCGATAGTTCCTCGACAGAAACACTCTATTGTTTAAGTAGTTTTTCAATCATTATGGCCGATCACAACAAGATTATCCCAACATGGTCGCTCGAGTGGCTCAATTATGAAACATTGGAGCTCAAATTTGCCCTGAAGAGGCTCAATTATCCCACATCACTCCATGGTAAAAATTGCCCGTCTCGATTTTGCTTTCTCAGAGATTTTTAAACTGGAAACAAGCCCAGTAGAAGGTCAGTCACTGCCACAAAAAGATAAGAAAAGGAGAAAAAGGAAAGGTGAAAAAAAAAATTTAAAAAAACGAAAAGCCTAAAGATGTAGGTCACTTTCCTGTCTCAAAATTTTGATTTCTGCGCATGCCCGAACAAAAATGTTGTAAAACCACAAGGAGCCCATACAAAAGGCGTGTCTGTTTGTATGTTCAAAATATAAAGAAATGTATGGGAATATTAAAGAGTCTTAATATCGTAAACGGTTATCGAGTAATGTTCACGTTAAAACTCAAAATAAACGTAAATCTACCTCAGTTGTTGTGTATTGTCGTTTCTGTGGCTCAAAATGGCAAATTTGAGCAATCTGGTGGGTTTTGCGTTGACTGTTACTACTTGTTACAAGAAGGAGACTGTAATAGCGGCTGAAAATGATTAATTAAAAGCAAAGCAATTTTAGCAATGCCTTATTCCTATGAAGCCACTCGGGATTGCTTTAAGACTCACTGGGATGCTGACAACTCCATAATTGTAAGCTATAATTAAGTCCCTCTTCACTTAGTCTGTCAAGCAAGACCATAAATAAACCATGAGGAAAAAAATGGCTGTGTGACATCCTGGGGCAAGAAGGAAATCACACTGCCATTTTTTTTCACTGTTTTCTTTCATGTCATGCCTGATGGACTACCGGTAAGCAAAAGAGGGTCTACTCAGTTGTAATCTACCATAACTGTCAGTGGTGAATTTTTTAACTTTCTCTACTTTGGAATTCTCCATGTCAAACTTTATAAAAGAAAGGGTGTTCAAAGAGGTGTTTGATAAATATCTCAATAGTCATAGAAATAGTAATAGTTCTACCCTGGTTACGGGGTTTTCTCCTTTCTGTTGTGAGCCACAAAGCGAAGAGTGAGACTGCCATGACAGCTTTTTCTCTTCAGTAGCAGAAAGAAGGAAGGAAACTACTTGGACCAGGGTACAAAAATATATCAGTCAGAATGAAATACACAAAAAAGAACAAAAAGAAACAAATGGACAATTTTATCCCTCTCCCAGCCACCCCAAGAAGAATACCTTCCACAAGAACACAAGGGGACACTGGCTAAACTGGAAACATTGATCAGCTTAAGATAACTCACCCGTATCCCATCGCCAAAAGAACAGGACTTTCAGAGATTAACAGAAGTCTAAAAGCCTCATTCATATGTTCATAAGTGAACTGTTCTTCAGCTCCTCCACTAAAAACATAGTTTGGATTGTGACAATCCACTCCTTCAAACTCTGCAAGTCCTCCAGGGTGCAACAGAAGCAAAGGATGTAGATTATGTTCCTGAAGAATCTTTCTTACGACAGGAGGTGGTGCAAGAAGTTCATTGGGTGACAGTTTGAATCCAAATTGAGCAAGCTTTGAGACAAGCTGTTCCCTTGTACAAGTATCTTCATTTGTGCAAAACTGTACCTTGTAACCCGCTGCTTTGAGCCTTTGAACAAGAATAAGAGTACTGTACTGTGAAGCTCAAAAACCTGAGAACACTATGATTTGATTCTGACAGGTCAATTGTGTACTGACCAATCACAATTTCAGGACATGTTAGCAAACCTCAAAACCACAAATTAAATACTATTGCTGATTGAAGTTCGTTTTCTCACCCCACATTGGCTTTTACCTTGCTACAAAATGACATTCCATGACTATTTCTGGTGTTCATGGTTTTCTGCATGAGTTTGACAGAAAGTTCTTCTTTTAGAAAATTAAACTTGATTCAGCACACTCTTGTTGAGACCTGAATTAAGGTCTTTCTTATGATTATCTTCTTAAGACATATTTAAGGTGGCGAAAAGGTTTTGACTGTGTAAAAATGAATGGCCGAGTGCTGAGAAGGAAGACTGGGCACTGGTAGATAAAAGGGATATTTTTATTAAAATCTACCGGCACGAATCCAGCTATACTGGCTCTGATTAAACATGATAGACATAAGATGATTTCGGGGATGAGGACAGGATTTCCCTCATTTCTTCCCCCCCCCCCCTCAACCCCCCGCTTAGGGTACGGCGGGGCTTCGAGTTCCCACCAGCATCATGCTGCACATTTGTTTCATGAACTGGGGAAATAATAATATAGGAAAATTATAATATATTAGCTCAACGTCAATGAAAATCTCATTTAGAAGTCAGAATATCTTTTTTCCAGTTTAACACTTCATTAAGAACTTCAAAATGTTTAAAAATAATCTTATCACGACGGAAGTTGGTCTATCGAGGTCTACGCAAGCTCAAGCTTACCTTTCAATGGCTTGAACAGACCCAGGAATAACCTCCCCCGCCTTCTTCGCTACTGTTGTAAAGGACGCCAGTAATATCAATCAAAACTCCCTCAATTTTCCTAATAAGCCAGCGGGGGGGGGGGGGGGGGGGGTATTTTGACCGTTTCCTCTCCACTCGCCGTCTTGGAAGCCGGAAAAAAGACCGAGACATGATCGACTGATACTTCGTTGACTTCCGAACGGGTCCGACCCCAGTCCCAACGCAACATCTGGCGAACGCATGTTTCCGAAGAAAACCGAAACTAGACTCGGAGAATTTATTTACTTTCTAGAAGTGCAGGAACGCATGCATATCGAAATGTATTTCAGTTTGCGTAGTGTGCAGTTTCTCTTTGCAGATAAATCAGCAAACTAACTTTGTTATGGTTCACCAACGTGACTGTTTGTAGTTTAGAGGTTTTCGCTCAACAGTTTTAGTGAACAGTTTCTTGCACTTTCCCGCGCCTGCCGTCACGCAGGTTGGTAGGCATCATGCCTCTTCGAGATTCACGGGGAAGATTTTGTGGGACGCTCAAGCGCAAAGAAGTGGATGGTCACTGGGATCGTTACTACGTTGTTCTGGACGAGGACAAATGTTTACTGCGATATTTTTCTCCCTTCAGTCCTAAGGTGAGCCAAGACTCTGCTCAGATTTGTCTTTCTTGAATTTACCATGCAAAACTTCAAGATCAACAAGACAAATAGTGATCTTACAGTACCGGTCAAATGTAAGTTGACAGTCTCGACTCGAAACTCGATCCTCGATCCTCGATGTTTTCGAGAATCGAGAATCGAGTTTCGAGGCTCGAGTTTCGAGTTTCGAGTTTCGAGTATCGAGTTTCGAGTATCGAGTTTCGAGTTTCGAGACGCTCGAAGAATTTTTCGAGAAAGCGATTTATATCTCGAATTCGTAACAATAGAAATAAACAATACCGCGCGTCGTGCGGCTTCCTTTATTCCTTTATTATATATTTCATCTTAACGTCCAAATCGTTAGTCTGGAGTTGAAGTCTTGAATCGCAATTCTATAGCATTCGTTGCATAGAAAAAACAACACGTGTACGAATCAACCAAATTTAGAGAACGCAGCCTGCGAGCGTGAAAAGATATTTCTAGCTCTTTCCGGTTCCAGCGGGCTCAAATTTCAACTTGCTTGCCGTATGCAAATTTCCAAGTGTTACTGCGATTGTACTGCAAATGATTTTCAAGCCAAATATCGTATTTAAAAAAATATTTATCGAGATACCGTGCATGTAACTTGAACATCGCCTGCGTTATCGGACGACTTTTCGGCTCTTGTTTGCATTGACAGCCCGCAGTGATTGTTTGAATTTGCATATGTTCATTTTCGTGATTTTCGCCGATTATGTTTGTGTGCGACTCGATGAAACTGCGAAACTTGCATGGCAGCATTAAGTTACTCATGTCATGTGAACTTCTGTTACATTAAGGCATGTTTAACATAACAACTTGATTTAAACTACAAACAAAACTTCCCGTGCCTTCTTAGAAAACCTAGACGGATCCCAGACAAAAAGACTGTGTTGACTCTCTTTGTTGACTTACAATTACAAGCTGGCCAATCAGAATCGTTGCTTCCCATGGTAGTAAAATTCTACATGTAGATTGAATGAAGCAGAAAGGTTTTCCACTGATTTAATCATTTTTTTTTTATTTAACAGCTTTAAAAGTTGATATATCTTAATTTGTGTGACATTATGAATGGTAATCGAACAATTAATCTTACATGTAACTTCAGCGGAAGATAAAATCTTTCATTTTGACGTGCATTTTCTTGTCTGCAGGAAACAACCCGCTTCGAGAGTTTCTAACTTCTATCGAGCCGTAAAAACAAACCCAGCGTCGAATTGAAAACTGACCGGAAAAGTTCCCGTGAAATCATCAGCGAATGGATTAAAGATAGCTCTGAATCGAAAGAAATATGTTCATACCAAGCATCAAAACAAACAACCGATTGGAAGCTGGCAATATCGAGTCGCGTACGCACGTCGAGATTTCTATCGAGCCCTTCGTACAGTTGATTTAAACGAAACTCAGCGTCGTCTTCGGAACTGTTACTCTGTTGTTACTCTGAATTAAACGATAATTAACTCCAGATCGAAAGAAGTTCAACCGAGGGACAAAACAATCGATTTCACTAAGCCAACCGATTTACAAATGTAGAGTCGCCTACCGCCTCTGGAGTCGCGACTCGAAAATTTCTCTGTCTCCAAAAGTAAACCAGCAAGATTGACACGTACAGGAAAAATTAATCGAGCGATAAATTCTTTGTCATTTCGACTCGAAACTCGAACGACTCGACTCGAAACTCGAAGGATTCGACTCGAGACTCGATACTCGAAGTCGAGTTTCGAGGATCGAGGATCGAGGATCGAGTCGAGTCGTTCGAGTTTCGAGTGACTGTCAACTTACATTTGACCGGTACTGTAATTAGCACATTTTAAAATGTATATGCACCGGCACTTCCGTCTTCTTGATGGCAAAATATTTTCCTTTCATATTAGGGGGTAACCCGAAAACACTGACCCCTGGTCCGCGGACTACCTATGGACCGGTCCACGGACACCCCCTACGGGCCCCCTGTACGGACCACCCCCCAAAATAGAATAAAAATAATTTAAAAAATATTTCAGTTACGGGTTGTTTAATAGATTACTCATGACGGCGAAATTTTGAACGTTACGTTGTGCAAATGTAAACAGACCTGGATTCAGGCTCAGGTGTAATTCATATCACTACAAGTTGCCATTTCCTTTGCTGTTACCATAAAGTATACGGAAGATGCGTATGGGGAAGCCTCCGGGAAGCCTTGAAATTTGTGTTCTTTCCCTTCTGCCATTTTGTCCAGCCCATTCTCCTGTGGGTTCGTGAACTCGTTCCAGGCTTCACAATTTGCTCAGCGGAATAACGGATACAAACAAGAATAAAACGGCCCAAAAATATATCTTCCATAGCCAGATTGAGCCACAAATGGAAGGTAAAAACTTTCCTTCTTACCATCGGCATCTCCTTACGCTGAAAACAGCTTTTAGGCATTTTTTTTGGAAGGGAGGGTGGGGTGTTAAAAACGTAAGTCTGTTACATTTGCACAGTGTAACACTCGAAAAATCACCGACACGAGTCTGAATCTATTGGACAACCCATAAGTGAAATCTTTATTTATTATTTTTACACTATTTTAGGGTGGAGGGGGTCCGTAGGGTAGTCTGCGATCCTGGTCCATTGTGGGGGTCTGCAGACCGGGGGTCAGTGTTTTCGGGTTACCCCGTATTAGGTTATGCTATTTTTACAGCGAGAATTCGAACAGAACGTTTATATTTATCGGTGGCCATTGACATGTATGAACGAAACAGGCTGTTTAGAAACAGGAAATAACTTGACGGGACACCATAAAATGATAAGCTTAATGATAAGCTTAATATTATTGCCTCCCGAGACTAAGTTGAATTCTGTATTCTCTGTACAAATGATCACTGCTTTAGAAGCGATAGAATAAACAACTAAATTCAGAATTCAGAAAGTTCTAATTTGAAACTGCATGCAGGATTCCGCACTTATACTAATTAGTTTATCCACTGTGACAGTTCTGTACCGGAAATTCTGTCCCACTGTTCCGATAAGGATCAGTTTATTACAGCTGTGGGCTTCTTTAGCTAAACTCTTTTAGCAATAGTTGCCTTGTGTAGTGACTTAAAACTTGTTTTGTTCTGTAAGTTGAAGTTCCAGCATCAGACAACATACAAATTGCTTTGTGAATACCGTAATAATAATACATGTAGTTACCTTATTGTTAAGTGTTTTATTTGTTGTTTTTGTTTAAAAATGTTTGAAACCACACTGCATGTGTTATGTGTGATTGAAATTAAGTAATTAAACATTTTAGTTTTGAGACAATTGGAAACTAATTAAGTTGTCAAAACAATGTCAATTTGAGCTATTGATTGGTAAGATTAGCTACAGTAACCTATGTAATGGTTAGCACTCCAGGCCCAGTTGTTCAAAAGCTGATATGTCATCAACAGCAGATATGATACCATTGTGTATCAACATCCCGGTCGGTGCTCGGTCGACACTTGATCAATACCCAATCAACATACTTGATGAACACTCAATTGACATCTTGATTGACACTCGCTCAACACTCGATTGACACTCAATCAACAGTTGGTCAACAGTCGGTCAATGGTCAGCCAAGTGTCAAACAACTCATGCATTGATCGAAAATTAGGCGACTCTTGACTGACTGTCGACCAAGATGTTGATGGAATGTTGATCGATTGTCAACCAAGGTATTGATGGAGTGTTGATCGATTATCAATTGAGGGTTGACTGATCAAGGGCCGATCAAGGGTCAATCAAGGGATGATCAAGGGTATTGATCAAGGGTATCGATTGACACTTGACCACGGATGCCTTTAGTACAGGTGATCCAATACTCCCTGTCGCAGCTGTTCAATTTCACGACACTGAAACAAGGACAAGTTTCAATTTCTGTGGGACACTTGGTCCTATACAGACTACCAACATTTACATTAACATTAAAATGACATGATGTTAAACTTACATTAGCATTACAACTGTTTGCTTTGAAGTTATCAATCATCATTTGTGAAGTACCATTTGCTGAACATTATTACGTTACTTGTAAAAGATTTCAGAAATTAAAATTTCAGATGTTTTAATTTGGTTGTTTAAAGTTATTTAGTTATTTATTTATTATTATTTTTGTAATTTTTAATTTTTTTAAATTTTAATTTATTATTATTATTTTTTAGATTTTGGACACTGCGATAAAACATAGCTAAAGTAAATTCATGCTTAAAAAACACGAATCAGACTGAAAAGACATCTGTGAAAATGATAGTTTTACTGCATCCCCAAGGTTTTAGAGATATACGGTGGAGAAATTAATGCAAATCCTATCAAGCCGTTACATATATCAAGCAGTGTCTCAACTAGAGTTCACCTCATAAAGGAAACTAAGAGTTTTGTAGCTACTTAAGAAATTTTATACTGTACTGCAAAAAATTTGGATGCTTAAAATTTTGGCGTGCAACAATTTCGGACGGTTTTATTTTCTGACATTCTTTTGTCCAAAAATAAAATCGTTCAAAATTTTTTGCAAGTAATGTAGTGGACTTTAACAATCACTCAAGCATTTCTGGATTTTGAGTAAATATATTAATTGTTCACCGTAAATTGAACCTGAGAGAGAGTACCTTTTTCCCATGAATCACTTTATGCAACAGATTGCCAGAACTCCTAATGCACTCCCATCATGGACCACATGTGTGTTAAGTTCTGTTAAAGAGATGGGGCAATCATTGTGATGGTCCTTGGTGTTAGTCAGGGGTGCACCCTGCGGTGTTCCCCTCTATCTGAGCTGATCTGACACTAAGAATTAATCACAACCATTTTAGGAAGCATGTACATGACATGCATAAGTATGCTGTGTTGCTGAAAGAGGTTCTGAGCCATTGATTGGCCATGCAGATCTACAGGTGCATGTGATTAGCGTATGATTTTGTTCTCTCTGCTCTTTCGTCACAGGAAGAATATTTGAATTGGGATGCTTATGAAAGTGAAATTAACATCAGGCTCATAACCAAGGTTTGACATTTGAGTTTTTATATTAGGTCACTGACAGATATTTAAAAGCAAAGTAAATATGGCTGATTGTTGTATCTATAGTCTAACTATATTCTGTATTAAATCATGTTCAAATTTGTCATGATCCAAGGCTGTTGCCTAAGGAAATTTTTAAGGAGCCCTTTTGGGTTCCTTACTTCAAAAGTTAGGAGCCCAAGCCACTTTTTTAGGAGCCCAGGATAAGATTTGCTGTGGTCAATCCGGGGGTTTGGGGAGGTTGGGAAAGACAGGGGGGGAGTGTATTGTGGAAATTTAGGGGACGGGTCCGGGGCAGAGATTTTCCGTGAGACACTAGTATGGTCTAATATCAATCAAATTTTTGAATTAAAGCGTTCAGCAAAGTGATCAGGTCATGACTGAGAAAGAAAGCTACATGTATTTATGGTCAAACAAACTCAATAATTGGTGTATCCATGCAAGTTCTGCAGCTTTTTTACGAAAACTTATATTGCTGCTTATGTTTTTGAGTTTTGCAATTCTATTTTAAAAGGACAAAATACATTGTACAAATCATGAAATACAAGCTGCAAATGAAAACAAATAAAAATGAAAGAGGCATTTAAGGGGTTTGAATTTGGCCTCACTGAAATGTGCTTTCCATCCCCCAGTGCTCGACCTTAACTTTTTAACTTACTAGTCCTTAGGCTAGTGAGGTTTGAAATTTACTAGCCAACAGTCATCAGCTGGTAGCCAAGCCTGAGTTGAACTTTTGCTCTTGCCACACACTTGCTGAGCCCAACCAGAGGCAAGTCTAAGCCTGAATAGGCCACGTTCGATATATCAATATCCTAACATGGCTCCAAGACTTTCAGGACAAACTTCTATATTTGTGTTGTTTTCTTTGTAATCAAGTCTCTTTTGGGAATTGAGAGACAAACGAAACTTTAAAAAATTTACAATTTTCATGCAAAAGCGTCGGAGCCATGTTAGAATACTGATATATCGAATGTGGCCATTTGTCTGAATACTAACAATGTTGCTGTTGATCTTATTTTGAGATAACTAGAATCAACAAAAGCTCTTGTTTATTAGTGATAATAAAAAAATATCAAGTTACAAGAAAGAGTACATGAAGAAAGTGCTTGATCTTCAGCCTGTCCTTAAGTTCACATGACTAGGATTGGTACAAATCTCTGGTTACAAAGTCACTAAAAAGTTGTATTCAATGTCATTTAGTGATTGAATGATAGAGTTCAAGAGTTATTATTGTTAGCACTTTATGTGAGGCAAATAAGGACTTGTAAATCCTATTAGTTTTAGTTTGTGTCCATTCTTTGTGGTCCACTCGGGATGAAAGCGTCGGGCTACTTTGGCGAGGTACGAGCTTGAGTCGCTTGTCCATTCAGCACTTGAAGGATTTTTCAGTTGTGAGTTGCTTGGCTGTGCTTCATCTTCCTTGACTTGCTTGTCATCACGCTTTTTCTTCTTAGGAGTATCGCATTTCATGAAAAAAGAGTCTATCCTCTTCATCACTGCTGATCGAGGCCCCCGATCAAAATCAAAGATGGCGGTCATCACCTGGCAGCGTGTCCGTGAATTACTGGGTCCCACTAGTGTTCAGTCCTCCTACCAATCCTACTCACCACAAATGGAGTTATCGATCGCAAAATGCAAGATAACTGATAAGTTTCTTAATTTATTTTTCTCCATCGCGATCAACTAAAACTGGTTTTTTCCCTTTATTTGCCTTTCTCAAACCTGTTCTACATGTACCTTGACTAGCCCGGTGGCTAGTTGTTATGAAATTTTAGTAGCCCAAACCCATTTTCTACTAGCCGTGGGCTGGTGGACTAACGCTAAGGTCGAGCACTGTTCCCCGGGCTTGGGACATTAGTATAAGCTAAAGGTGATTTTGAGGCAGCATTACTGCATTTTATTATATGGCTTTGGCTTGTGGCCGATATAACGCGCGCTCTGATTGGCTAAGAGCGAGATCTGAGCGGTCATTATGCAGCCGTAATGCCCACGGGCCGATTACGGATTATGCAAATTAGGAAGAACCCGGCTCTGAAAATTCAAGCGCATTGAAACGATGAAAGCCGATTAAAAACAGTAAGAGAAAGTAAGTAGCTAAAAGTTTAGAAATTTTTCCTTAATAAAATTTGTATAGAAGTCGTTTGTGACTCACCAGCCGGTAACCTTGGCGGACACTAGTGAAAAACAATCAAAGTTTGCCGAGTTTTAAGTAAAGCTAAAATCGCTAAGTGAAACACACCATTGGCAGATCTGTCATGCATCCTGAGCAGAACACAACAAAGAAACTTATAAGATATCATCTCAGTCACAACAATTACAGAAATATTAAACTCCGTCACAGTTCTCATCAAATATATTCCCTTGCTTTACACAAGCAAGGGTAAATCAGCTTCCAGGATCATCAGATGTAAACAATCAAGCGGTTTCTGTCGGTAGCGGTGTTTCTAATAACTGCAGGAAGTTTTAGACGTTCACAAGGCATGAAAAGGTCATCCATAAATCCCAGAATGAAGAAAGTGAAGATATTTTGTCGAAAGCGAATGCGGAGATCGAGTCATTCTAAGCAATGCATTCTGAAGCATTAGTATTTTGTTTCACCGAAAGACCGTTGGTTTGGACTATTTTGAAGCACTTTCTGTCTTTTCCATGTGCGTTGACATTTCGCAACAAAAGTCGGAAAAACTCCCCCATCAACTTGTGGCACCACTATACTAAAACACCTTTTTGAGGCTGTGACAATCACTTTTCCCGTAAAGAAATGTGTATTTTTACGGAATACGTAATACAGTGGTGAAGTTCACTGACTGTGTAGTTTTGCCCTGGGTTTGAGACGATGAATGAATCGGTAAACGCGCGCATCGCCGGATGTAAACTGACGACTTCCGCTCGAATCCTTTTTTTCTTTTCGTTAATTCATGGGCCATATAATAAACAACTTAATAACCTCGACCGTTCGGTCGTTACGGGAAAATCTCAAACCTCGGCCTACCGTATTGACCTCGCTATCGCTCGGTCAATACGGCAAGGCCTCAGTTTGAGATTTTCCCTTAACGACCTCACTCTCGGTTATTAAGTAGTTAATATTGGCCACTTCTTTGGAGAAAATATATTCTTGTATATTGGGCGGAGTCGTGACAGTTTGTTTTTGATAATTTAAAATATAAAACCCTAGTATGCAAAAAGAATTGCAATGATGTGTTCTTTTTGCTGGCTAGTTACTTGAATTATCCTTTCAGAAACTAAAGAAATTCATTCAGTACATCTAAGTGAAGTTTTCTCAAGTATTGGACAAAGAAAGCCCAAGAATTGAGACACATTTTTCTTTATTCAATAATGTCAGCAGCAGCATCACTCCAGTTCCAAAAATATTTCTTATCAATTAGTTATTTTGCAACTGGAATCAGTAAGGCATCAACAGAGACACAATCCATTGGCCTACATGATGTACATTTATTCAATACTGAGCTGGCAATGCATTCATTATAGGGCGATTTTCAAATATGGCTGTTTTCGGCTGTTTTGTGAACGGAGAGAGACTTTGTTGCCATGTTTTGGCCCATATTTCTCGTGATAAAAGCAAAACAGGACCATAGTAGCTGTTGTTTTACGTTTAATTTATTGTGTGAATGATTTTTGACCGATTTCGTGAGAAGATTGGTCATCGGACAGATAACTTGGGAATGAAAACTCCATGTTTAGGCACCCACCCAGACTCCTTGAACAAAACATTAGTCGCCCGCACTCGTAACTTAGGCGCCTCAGGAGACTGGGCACCTGTTAGGCAGCAGCCTTGTGATCTGTTTTGTTTTGTTTTTCAATGCTAGATTGAGGACAAATCAAAAACTGCGGACAAATCAAAGTATGATGGATCTATAGGTATGCGTAAATGTGTTTTCTAGCATAATAATAAAAATCAAATTCAATGTTTGCTGTCTCCTTAACCTAATGAAGTCAAAGTACATGTAGAGAAAGAATTGAACTTTCATTCGTTTTATGCTGTCACAATTCTTTTTCTTTTTCTCCCAAACTGTCAGCATTGATTTAAAAGTCCCACAATAGAATAGACATTTTTTAATGCTTTTTATACTGGTCACCGATTAATACCAGTCAATCTATATCTTGATCGACTGACCGGTCTTTACCAGGATAAATAAAGTTATTATTATTATTATTATTATTATTATTATTATTATTATTATTATTATTATTACATGACCAGTAAACTAATTAAACTCACGCCAGTTCCATTCTCTCTATTTCAATAGAGATTCAAACATGTAATGAGAGATTTTATGTACGGGCAGACACAGAAGAAGGTACTCAAGAATGGATGAGAACACTACGCAAAGCTGCTGTAAGTACCACAAAGTAAAGCTGCCACATGTTTGCGCAAGCATAATGCCAAGTTGATCTCACAAAGTCTCCAATACCTGGATAGGTTACACTATACCTGACGAAGGCTTTGACTATAACCATAGGCAGTGGATGCAGAGCAGCCGATGGTCAGCCTTCTGTAAATAACAAAAATAATTATAACAAATAAACTGGTCTCTAGTTGATATGGATCATGCGTACTAAAGTCATCCGTGGTCGACTGTTGGTCGATACCCTCGATCGACCCTCAATTGATCCTTAATCATCACTTGATCAATACTCAATCAACATTCCATTGATACATCAGTTGGCACTGGATTGACATTTTGGTCAACAGTCATTCGAGAGGCAACTAAGTTTTGATTGATGCATATGAGTCGGTCAACGCTCAGTGGACTGTTGGCCGACTGTTGGTCAAGTGTCAATAGAGATGTTGATCAAGTGTCGATTTGGTGTCAACTGAGTATCAAGCGGGATGTTGATCAAGTGTTGATGAAGATGTTGATCGAGTGTTGATTGCGGGTCAATCGAGGGTATCGATCAACACTTGACTGCAGATGCCTTTAGGGCGTGATCCTAGTAGGCATTTCATGTTAAATTTTAAAGAGTGACAATTTCTCTAGAGTTGATTTCGTGTTCAACTTTAACTGGATTTAGTTTTACTTTTTAGAGTCATTGAAGACCTTACAACGTTTGTTATTTCTCAGGTGAATCCTTCTAAGAGAACGGAAGACTCTATGGTTGGGAAAGATAAATTGGCAAATCATAGTACAGAGGCTGAAAAACCAGAACGTGTTTGCTTTGAAACAAAAATTATTGGAGGAACAGTAGTCAGGACACCTGTCAGAAAGGTGAGAAATGTTAACATTAAGTATATAGATATTTAGCCAAACCTAAATGTGGAGCTTCTGACTAAATTAACCTGGCTTGAGCTTGCGATCCATTCAAAAACCAGTACCTGGGCTGCGGTCAACTTCAATGAGCTCTAAACCTGAGTGAGCTCTAAACCTTTTTTTTTTTTTTTTTTTGATTTTTGAGCTCTAAACCTTAGCCCCTGGTAAAGTCAAGGGATACTGGTCAGCGGGTGCCTTGTTTTGACAGGTGTCAACTGATCATAACATGGATGTCCAATATCAAAGATGTACTATGTAAACCAAGGCTACATGTCTTGGTCGAACTATTAGCTATAGTATGGCCGTCATGTTTTATAGGTCATCATCGTTGTCATGGGGCACATGCACCCGTGATCCATGCCACTAACCATGTTGACCATGAGAAAAGAATTGCATGGTTTTCTACTTCTATACATTCATGTGGTTCTGTTCCTATAGTTATGGTGCTCCGCTTGGCACCCCTTCAGCTGCTACCGCTGCATTCCTTTACTGTTTTATTGAAGCCCAGCTGAGACCCATTACTTACATGTACAGACCAATTAAAGTAGAAGAGTTAGAACAAAGTAATATTACAGTGAGCATATTTGAAGTAAAGTTGTTCATTGTTCAAGGAAGAATTATGTTTTATCACCAGGTTCAGATTTGTTTCATCCACAAGTTTTAAATCAGTTTTGTCCCTTACTTCAGCTGAGTACTGCTATTTAATAAAATAAATTCAAAGCTGAGTCTGTGTCATTAATTCTCTGATGTAGATGGCAGACTCAGACAGTGATGGTGGAAGTTATTCCAGTGATTCACTCATACGATCAGGTTCTGCTGGTACCACCAGTACTATTAAACCAATTAAGGAAGGATACTTGACGAAAAAGGGAGCAGTGGTGAGTAGAATAGGTTAACTTACAATAGGTTTATTTTTTGGTACATGATTTTGTTTTTTACAAAATTAAGTAATAGCTAATACAAGCCTGAAAATAACAGCTGGTCATCAGACATACGTCCAGTAAATCTCAGGTTTTCTCTGCAAAAGCTTGGCCTGGTTGGACACTGTGACTATGCATGTCTGATATGTACAGTGAAAAAAAAATTATCAGGAGTTTGTAGCCCAAATTGTTGTCTCATGTTTCATTTGTACAGTTGGTTACATCTACACCAGCAAAACCTGAGACTAAGACATGTTTCCAAAGCTAATTCATGGTAAGAAGGATAAGACGCAACTTTTGGCAAAGTTTTAAAAAACTGTATACATAGGTTTCAGAGGCACCTTGAATTTTCAAATTTTTTTCCAAAAAAAATAAAAATTATTTGGCTATAATGAAACCACCCGGGTTTGATTTTCCTCAAAAAACAAAGTAAACAATATTTTACATAGTTACAATGGACCGTTTTTGATATATTAAAATTCAGCTTGGCAGTGAGGCTTAGAGGACACAAACAAAGGAAATTTAATGACCTTGTTTATTCATTTCTTTTGTTTGTGTCCTCTAGGCCTCACTATCAAGCTGAATTTTAATAGCGGAGCTCTGGCGGCCCGAAGGGCCGCCAAGCGGAGCCCCATACCAATATAGGAAAGAAAAAGAAGCCCGTAAATGGATTTTCTCGTGGTTATCATGGCTAGCGGTATTGCTCGTGGGCGCGTACGCACGATGGCGACGACGACGACGGAGTCGCGCAACATGGCGGCCATACTTCAAATAATAGGTTGAGAGGGACATGCAGACTTAGTTTACCGTGTCCTTCTTTGATATTAGCCACACATGTTATGACCAACTGACATCTGTCAAAACAAGGTATCCGCTGACCAGCATCACGTGACCATATTGCGGCTCAAGTTTAGAGCTCATCGAGGTCATTTGTTTTATGGAGGTTTAGCGCTGATCAAGTGCTGTTTTTCGATTGGATCGCGGGCTCGTGTCAGGCTAACTTGTTGAAAACGGGGCCGGGTTGTTTGGAAGCTGGTTAACGCTAACCCAGGACTAGAAGTTAAAACCCCCCCAAATTTTTTTCGCTAAAACAAATCTACTTATTTGAAACACTTTTCTGTGGCCCGACGAAATCTCAAAAATAGCTCCAAAACACAGCCATTTTGTTTCGCGACCGAGATTGAGGAGAATGGGTCCAGCGGCTGTTGTGACGTCTACCCAGGAAGGTTGGATATCTTACATCCTCTTATTTCAGGGTCCGAAATTGCGCTTTCCTGGTCGCCAATGCAACTAAAAATTTTGCACTGGTGACCAGAATTTCACAACTGGTCGCCAGCGGGCGATTAACTATTTCATGCCACGATAATTACACAAACAATAACTTTGATTTCAGCCTAATCGATTAAAATAAAATTCAAAGCCGCCCGCCAATTGGTCACTTCCCTTTTACCTTTCCGCTGCTTTTAAAGTATATAACCGATTTTCCTGTTATTATAAATCTACCACAACGTTTTACAGCTACGATCAGTGCGAAGCTTCGCCGCCATGTTTTTTCAGCGGTTTCCCATAATATATGTATTGCGGACGCAAGAGGCCCCATGCGTTCTTTCGCCATGAATTTATTCGGGCGATGTGGTATCCAAAGATGTTCTGAAATCTTTCCGTAATTTATTACAAAGTGGAGACGGAACATCGGCGAAGAAATTAGATGAAGATTTAGATATTCTCTGGGCGTCAAAAGGTGGAAATGTAGGATCATGTGTATTTTGTGCATCCTTCGTCCGATATATCGGTCGACATATCAATCGACACTCGACCGAGGTATCGGCCGATATATCGACCGACACTCGACCGATATGTCAGTCGACATATCCATCGACACTCGGCCGATATATCGACCGAGATATGTCGGTCGACATATCGGTCAATATATCGGTCGAGTGTCGGTCTATATATCGCCCAACACTCGACCGATATGTCGGTCGATATGTCGACCGAGAGTGGTTGTCTGATTGTCGGCCGACATGTCGATCGATAGGCTACCGACATTCCACCGATACTTCACCGATACTGGTGACTGTAGCCTGCGTCGCAGACGTAATTTAACCTAGGTTAGTAACGTCTGCTCAGCAGCGCAGATATCCCTGTTCTACCCCCCGCTTCTCAGAGGCTTCTTTGTATAAACCTGGCGTAGTCAGAATCGAACAAAACCGAACCAAAAATCAATCGACCTCAATCTAACCCGATCGGTCGGATTGCTTTTCGATTGCGAACCGCAGACGTACATGTATTTCTGGTAGTCGCTTCTCCCTCTCGGGTTTTTCTCGGCGGCTGGAATTGGAAACTAGAGCCAGAAAAACCCGATGCTCTCGCAGGCTAAAAAAAATTACCAATACGTTATTTTCTTCTTGCCCAATAATCTTACGGATAAATGCACACAGAGGCTATTTTCCGTGTCTTAGCCGGAGGTTAGGGTTTTTTGGTAAAAAAGAAAAAAAGAAAAAATAAGGAATTGCCCCACCAGACCCACTCACATAACTTATCATCGTTATAATCTTATCGATAAGTAGCACAAAAAGGTAACGTCACGGCTTGACACGATTGACATACGGCCGTTATAACGGGAAGGGAATTACTATTAATTACTATTAAAAATGAGATAAAAATAAGATATATACAAGAGAGTACCACCACCGGGAAAAAAAATATATAACATACCAAAAAGGGACAATTATCACATCTTCTTGAATATACCCAACCAAGAAGTACAAGTTAGAGTACATGTGGAAAACAAGCGTAGCCTTAGTAGAATGATTTAACAACAAGTACGACAGGGCAAGGCTGAAACCCAGCCCCGTTCCATACCAGAAAAATCATAGGGACTACGCCAGTGAAGGCCAGATACCACGACAGCTATGGCGGTGTGAAAAAGCTGCTTAAACGTGAATTCGCGTTTTTTGATTTGTTTTACCTTGATTGTTTTGTCAAATGCTTGCGTAACTCTCTTAAATTTTAAGTCGTTCAATAACCCCTCTTCCATGCAAGGAAATGTAAAGATCAAAAAACAGCAAAAGCATTAGTGCAATGCATGGTCAAATTCAAGACTTGCTTGTCTTTCATCAGTTCTATTCCAGCGCCTTGTTATCCTTCATCGTCCTTATCCTTTTTCCTGTAAACTGTATTTTGTGTATTTGGCAGTATTTCACTTGAATTTCTTGCTTGACAGTGGCTGAATGATCCGAACATAAAGCCTTCAGAAATTTTTAAGGTTGATCAAAAAAGGATGAAATGCGCATAACTTATACATCTGACACTGGCAGTCGAAGCTTTTGACTTATATTATACGACAGTCGACCGATATACCACCGAATGTCAACCGATATTCCACCGACAGTCAATGGTCAAAGTATCGGCCGCGTGTCGGCCGCTATATCGATCGACGCTCGACCGATGTTTCGGTCGACCTATCGACCGACACTCGGCCGATATCTCGGCCGATATATCGGTCGAGGATATGTCGACCGACATATCTCGGTCGATATGTCGGCCGAGTGTCGGTCGATATGTCGACTGACATATCGGTCGAGTGTCGGTCGATATATCGGCCGATACCTCGGTCGAGTGTCGGTCGATATGTCGACCGATATATCGGTCGAGGGGTGCACAAAATACACATGATCCGAAATGTAAATCTGTCAAAGTGGTCAAAAGATGATTTCAGCACTGTTTTGATTCCTGATTCCATCGATTGCAAATATTTTGCGGGCAAGCCCGTGGCGACCAAAAATTTTGGTTTGTGTTTCGCTGAGAAGGAAATATTTTACTGACACTTTTTGGCGACCACATTTTGCCATATGGCGACTGAAAAAAAATTCAGTCGCCAGTTGGCGTCTGCCAAAAAAAGTTAATTTCAGACCCTGCATTTCCTTCAGGATGCTGCAATACACATTCGAAAAGTGCACAGAAACGCCTTCCAGAGGTGCTATCGGCTGTTGCAGCAATAACCCAGATTTAAAGAAAGATATTCTATACAATTTACTGACAATGATCGGCTAATGGTACAATAAAGACGTAAACGATGGTTGATTTTGTCAAACCGAAACAAGTGAACTGAGTCTGAGAACCATTGAAGAACTCTCACTGGAATTTTTTCCGCAGACTTTCACACGCTATTTTCGTAGATTTTCTACTTAAAGTTAACCAGCAATTTATAGAAATACTATCGACAACCTATATCTTCCAATCCCGCAGTATTTATAACATAGCCGGCAAAGTTGTGCGATCGATCATGATCAAGGTGAGCGTTACGACCAATACTGATATGTAAATAGGTCGCAACTGTACGCCGCCAACCAACACTTATTTCTCTTTCGATTTAGATAAAAGTCGAAGATTAATCCTTTAGAATTACATGATAACCAAATTGTTAGACTCACAGAGTTTTTCGAAGGTTTGGAAATCAGCATTGCCACAAAGATTCTGTGCAATAGTTTCGAAAATATGACCGCGTAACAATATCTGCGGACCGCTTAGGGAACACATCCTCTTCGCTTTTCCGACAAATTTCACTGCAAACTTTGAGAAAAATTTGCATTGATTATTAGGAGTTATGACTTAAAACGTGTGACAATGTGAAATTGGTAATCGTATGAAATCTTTCCTTCCCTCTTGCTTCCTGCAGCTTCAAAACTACAGGTCCAAACAGTACGATTTCAATCGATCGAAGCCAGTGTTTTGGAGGTCATCATGTCTCGAAAACTGCAACACTTACGTCGCTCTCATAAACATGAAGCATTCAACAGAAAGTAAAACACAAAGTGGATTTAATACAACAATCTTACCTTGACAAAATACATTCTCGCTAAGGACAAATCTAAACCGGCTATAAACACGCAGGGGAATCTTGTGTTTGGGTGATGAAATTATCATCCAAAGCAGTCCTTGAGTTTTTTTTTTTCCTGCTTTTCGTTTGCCTGCTCCTCCACTTCGTATCTAGCTTTCCATTCCTAATATACAAGCAGCTCATCTGCGAAGAAGTCTTCCACTTTGTCGCTTGAAATATTGTAAATTGCTCTCAAAGCTCCAAGCAGTGAGTTCACAGTTGTCAAACGTGCTCGATCGAAGTTTATTTTTGAGTCTTCCGAATCGAAACTTAACTCTGACTCCAGTGACGAAAAAGAAATGATGCTGAAACAAAACCTGGACGTTTTAGTTCCAAAATACATCGGAACGATTAATTTTGATGTCCATTTTCTCGAGCAGAGGCGCCATTGTGTTTGGTTCCTGGGTAGATGTCATCAACAACCGCTGCACCCTAAAACGCGGTCCTGCAACACTTCAAGCGCAACTTTGAAAGGGCATAGGAAATCGAGGATTCAACCAAATTCAAAATGTCTTTCGCCCAAATGCTTCAAATAACAAGTGGATTCGTTTAAGCGAAAAAATTTTTTGGGGCTAGGTGCACTTTAACAGTTTTCACTGTTTTTGTTTTGTGTTAAAACTCAAAACAGAACGCCAATATACAGAAAACCTCACCACAAAGTTACAAAACTCAAATCAAAATTCTACCTTATCCTGGGTTAGCTTAAGGGCCCATTAACCGATTTATGCGCGCGCTCACGCGCGTTGCTAAGGAGGTGAAATTTCTTCCGGTTACTCACGTCAGCCTGAGCGCGGAAAATAAAAACAACTCAATAACTTCCAAATTCGCTTACATTTTAGATGTTTTTCTTTGTGTTTCACAAAATACAAAGTAAAAAAAGTACAAGCAGAGACAAAATAAGAAAAAGACAGAAAAACAAGAGCAATAGAAAGAGAAAAACTAACTCCGTGTGGCTTTGTTTGATCTTACCGAAGTACGCTGGTAGTGTAAATTGCGCGCGCGATGATAGGGTAACTTCCAATATATATCGGGAGCACTTCCGGTTTCTTTAAATGCTAAAGGAAGCGCGGTTTTTCATTAAATCCAGGCTTTTCGACGGATTTCGATCAAAGCCAACGTTGGAAAGATAGCTATGCATTCCTTTTTCAAAATCATGCTTTTTTCAGAAAATTACGAATTTTTTAATATTTTGAAATTCTCTCAAAATCTGACCTTTTATAAATGAAACAAAATCTATGCATAGCGTAATGAGGATTTAAATAGACGATATTACACGGTGGCTCGAAGATATGAATTTTATGTTCTCGTGGCAAGAACAATATCTCACTCGTTCGCTTCGCTCACTCGTGAGATATTGTTCTTGCCACGAGAACATAAAATTCATATCTTCGAGCCAACGTGTAATGTTCTTTTTATTATATGGAGACTAAATATTGAAACCAATTCAACAAAAGCAAAAGGCGGGAATCGTGACGTCATTGAACGATACGACACTCACAAAGGTGACATACGGAAAATACCCCACTCGGGTCCCGGATGAAGTGGCGTATGGAATCTACGAGTGGTTTAGTTCCCAGTAAAACACTCTTCTCTATATAATAAATTAAAATATTAAATCAATGAAAAAAATCCCGGTAAAGTAATTTGCTTGGGAGCCTTTGCGATTTTTCAGTATTAGTCACAGGACCATGGGCGTGGCCTGATGACGTCATCACTAGTGTTACTAATCATGAAAAAGTTAAAACACATGAAATGACTCTGAACTAACTAAAAATGATGAGGTTATATGAGTATAAATTTTCCTTAGCAACGGCTTGAAAGATCGGTTAATGGGCCCTTAATCGGGCTCTGAACAACTTGGCCCAGGAGCTACGCTTTTAGGCTGGCCTAAATCTATATATTATGTCATTGAATATCTGAACATTTCTCGGAATAACTCACGAAAACCAGGCCGTTGGGAAAGTTCCTTAAAAAAATGGAAGATTGTCGTGGTTAATGTTCCTGTTTTACAAGTTATTCTGCTGCAGAGAACACGAAGTAGTTGCTAATTTGTCTGCAATGCGGTATGGAAGAACCCAATAACAACTATATTTTTCTTGTTGATCGTGCGGGTTACACATTTGAGAGAAATATCTGGGTGCTTGGTCTTTCCACGAAGTCTACACCAACTCAAGTCCTACGAGGAGAGTTATTGGAAACTATTCCTGGAGCTGAACAACCTTTAGATGTAACTAGAATAGCCCTTGTTGGAACTGATCGTAAATCATTGCGTCTTGAATGTCCTACGGTGGACTTATCTCGGCTTTCGGATGAAGAAGCGAACTTGCTTTTGGCGATTTTTTCTTCAGAAGAGAGATATGAAATGTTTATTGATGGGAAACGTCTGGATTTTGGGCGACTACTCTCACCAGAACATCAGGTGTTTGTGTCGGTGAAAGGATATAAACAGGATTTACCTGGTGTCGTACGGTGCGAGGGTGAATTACCGTCCTGTTCTGGTACTATGTTTGGAGTTGAACTGACCGTAGGTATCAATTCACCCATAAAGGGTTTCATGTATTTTTCAGCAATTCTTCTTTGATGAATCAATGCTACAAGTATTTTACAGTTGTTGCCATAATAATGATACAAAGTGAATTCCCAATCATGGCCATTTTTGTGAAGGAAAATGTTACCATAGCAAGTCCAGTGGCTTCAGTTAATATTGAATTGTTTTGACACAACTTTTTGCAAAGTTGGAAAAATAATTAACTATGGGAGGAGGTTCAGAGCCAATGTGGCTCTAAAACGGGCAATGCTAAAACATGGAATCTGGAATCCGGAATCTGGAATTATTGAAATTGAGAATGACGACAGAAAAAACATTAACTTCAGCAATGTCCAGTAAATAAATATGGGAAAAAAGAAATGTTACTGTTACTGTTACTGTTGTCAATTCTCTTTGTTTTCAGCTTCAACCACAAACTGAAAACATATTAACTAGTTTTGAACAAACCTCTAGCTATACATGTGGCCTGGTTGTGCAAAAGGTGGATAGCGCAATTTACTAGATGAATCATTGTCCGGTCAGGGTTAGTGATGTTTCGGATGGATAGAGTTAGCCATCCATTTTTATGTCATCATTCTCCACTTAAATACAGTAGAACCCCGGTAACTCAAACTTGGATAACTCAAACTCTCCTGCTAACTTGAACTAAGTCCCATTTCCCTCGGATTTACCCCATTTTTCAGTAATTTTAACTCGGTTAACTCGAGCTCGGATAATTTGAATTCTCTGCTAACTTGAACTAAATTATTTTGTTTCCCTTGATCAAATTTACCCTGATAACTTGAATTCTGGTTCATGTAACTCACTATGGATGTCATCCCATTAGCTTTTCTTGTCGTGTTATCGGTAAAAACACTGAAAACTAACACTTCTGCAATTTGATTTTAATTAGTGCAACCGATCATTGACATATTTGACAGTCATTTCCTGATCTTATGAGTCATACCGGATGCGGTGCTTTTAGCTGTCACTGAGTACTGTATTATATCATGGGAAAGGTGCATAGTTGTGTTACAGTTTGTGATGGGATAAGTTTTATTTGCACTGTACCGTATACTGAAGTGCTGAAAAATGGGTAAACTATCACTTATCAAGATGGCAAGCTGGATATTCAATTGATCCCGATAACTTGAACCTCCGCTAACTCGAACTTTTGTTTCCATCCAGAGTTTGAGCTACCAGGGTTCTACTGTATTCCGGATTCCGGATTCCGGATTCCGGATTTCATATTTTAGGGTTGCCCCTCGAAAACTACCCTTACAATTGTTTTTAAACTTGAGTTGAATCTTGACAGGAGCCATAATCGGGAACGGAGACCGTAAGTCTCGGGTTTCGCGCGCACCTATGATATGGGACAATTTTTCTATTTTTAGAACAAATTGCGCCATCCTGATGTCATATATCCGCGCGGATTCACGCACGTGTCGTGGGCTCTCGCGTGGATGTTGTCACTTTGTGTGATCAAATGGTGAGAGTTGAGAGATTCTTTTGCGTATTTTTCACAGCGATGGCAGGGAATAAGGCAGGGAATACGAACCAGGGCGCTTATATGTAGTTTTATGCTCTGAGCTAACGGAAAAGGTGGGTTTTTCAGGGTCGAAAACAAGACTTCAATCTCGCGCTGGGAATGAATACTAAGATATGCTCACGCTAGTTGTAAGCTTACGCGTATGTTTTTGCGTTTGTTCTGACTTAAGAATATAGCAAGAAAACTCTACACTCTGGTATCGAGTTAATTTGTGAGTTTCTCAGACAATGGTTCATCATAACCAAAACCTGTTTTGACGGTTTCTTATTGTTTCTGCTTGTTTGGTGAGTTTGCAAAAGTTTTTGAAAGGAAAGTCTGACGCGTACAATTAGCTCATTTGCGTAGTGCAGCTCGTGCACTTTCAAGTCCGAGTCGGTGTTTTCAATTGTCAACAAATCTTGACAAAGATTTCTTTCGTTATCTTTTGTGCTGAGATGCTGTAACAAATTTCACGAACGCAAAAAGGCTACTAACATCATGTGTGTTTCTTCAACATAAGCATAGTGAAGTTTTACGCTGCGAAAATGAAAATAGACAAGGAGTTTTGATAGCTCGATCAACAAACTCGAAATCGTTATTCCAAGTTGATTAAAGAAAGCGTCATCGTAACTTTGCTGATTATTTCTGCTTTATTCACATATTTTCAGCTTAGCTTTTAATATGTTCTCAAACATTTATCAATCTTAAACATATTTAAAAACTATAGAGCTATTGTTTGAGTTCGATGTACGCTTTCACACGAAAGTGCGGCGGAAGTACAATTTGTCATGTTTACTGACTGTACTGAAAACACGCATCGGCGGGCGCTCTCATTCATTGACAACAGAGAATTTACTGGATTTTTACACGAATAAAACTGAGCAGTATCTACGGACGTAAAGTTATTGGGCCTTGGATGAAACATCAAGCGTTGCTTAAAATTCAAGCGAAACTCAAACTAGCAATTATTTTGTTTTACTTTTCGGTCGCGATAGACTGACAAATTCCTCGCAAGTGTGTGGCAAGAGGAGCTAGGAAACTATGAAGCCCTGAGGCTCTGCTATATCTAAACATATCCAGCTAGTTTTTTGCTGTCTAATGGAAAAGCTGTTAATCTTCAACATATGTGAAATTTAAAGTGGAGTAATGTACAGGTCATGTAAAAGAAGCATCCGTCGGAACACAACTTGGTCAGCGATATATATAAGCTTACAGCGGAACATACCTAAATTCGACACTGTCTTACTTCACTCAAACTGGAGCAGCTTACGACGAAAATACTTAAGAGTCCCTGTCCATAAAAATGAAAAATAACTCGGCAAGGGTCAAAAATTCGATTTCGCTCATATTTTCATGGTAGATAGGCTAGGGCATGACAAAAACTACTGGATAGTTTTTTTGGCAAAATATCCTTTTATTTCAAAGAAATATGCAAATTACCAAATTCCGTTAAAATCGTCATTTAACGCACCATTTTATTACACAAGTTTGAGAGCCTCGCATGCAAAACCACATCATTCTTCCGTCTTTAAAACACTCAAATATTTTTGTGCAATGTTTAAATGTGTACTGGGTTGATTTTAGAGAATGTTGCGTTGTCTTTTTGGGTGCAAAATAATTAAATTTCGAAGACATGTATTTCATTCACTTAAAAGTACTTCGTGAATATAATTAATTTTCACTATGTGCGAAACCTTCAAATGGATCAAGCTTCTGGTGGTTGAATCGCAGAAGGATGGTCTACAGATTCCTGTAAAAATTTCTTTGGGCAAATGATTGTGAGCGACGCGAGAGCTTTTCAAAGTACGTCAAAAATGCAAATATTTGAGCATCCGTCGTCAAATTTCAATTTACGGGTTAGACGTATATTTTAGCATGCGCCACATGATTTGACCTATGTTAAATTGAAATAGACACAGAGCTGATAATTTCGAAATGTTCTAACCTCATTTGCTGTAAAAGGCAGGTGCAAAACCGATTTGACCTGTTTCTCTCACCATTCGTCGCACATAAAGCAGAAGTTTGCTTTTGTTTACATAACGTCCGATGTACATCGCCAACTGTCAACTTATTTAACGGTCGAATACCATGAATCTGTGACCCTCTTTCGACACATATGATCACCACTGCAACTAAGTCTAAAACGGCTGAGTTATTTGTAGATAGTTGCTTGCTTTGCACTACACCAAAATATTACGTTTGATCATCATGGTTTGATGGCTTGAATCTTTGCTGGCAGCGGTTCCTTGTTCGTCACGCAATGTTGTCATCCCATTTTAGGGGGTAGGGCTAGGACAATTTCTATCCTAATACGTAAGACTCCGTAAGGCTTGGAATCACTGGGAGCACACAATCGTGTTGAGTAGGAAGAGATTGAATTAAGAAATGAAAAGAATGAATAGTTTACCATTGCCCCTGTTGTTATCTTTTACTCGACCACCGCTACCTACATGCCCTGCGTAATACTGTAACGCTAAACTCATGCCTAGGTCTTTTCGCGCTATGCAATTATTTTTGGTTTACCTGTAATACAGTGGGCTACCCCGGGGAAATGGGTGGTGACCGCTTAATGGAGCTAGCCGCTTAAACAGAGGTTGGTGTACCTTGAATATTTAATTTTTCACTGTCGGGCTATAAATTACTTGGTGAACATTCAAGACAATCATGATAGACGTGTGTTTGAATTATCACTCGTCATGCACCTTCAATTTCAGACTCTTATCTGCCATCGCCCTTTCCAAAACAAAGTTCTTAAATTTTGGGTGGCCGCTTAATAGGGGTAAAGACAATAATGAAACCCTTATCGGAATGACCAAATGGTGGCCGCGGAGGTAACCGGTCAATAGGTGTTTTATTTATTATATTTTACTGAAGATAATTTTGGACTGTATTGACAACAACATACCAATGCCTCGCCACTAAGCAAACAAAGTACGCCAAATAAAATGGCATGGCCAGGGCTATTTACTCACCTAATTAGTAGTTAAATTTAGTCTGTTTTTCTCACGAATTAGACACGTTGTGATTTCCTATTTTCATTTCAGCTAGTTCTTGCTTCATTGATCTATAATTTACTTATGGCGATTTTCTTAAAATTCTAGTGAGTACAGGCACTAGCTTTATCAGCTGTTGTCTGAAACGTCAGAACGTACAAGAGACGTGATGTGGACCGACGCCACGTACACTATAGAACGCGATTATATAAATATACACATATTATTATATATATGAACAAACAGATGAACAATGATTAAATTGTTTCAGTTATCCCGAGAGTACTCTATACAAAATAGATCAAAATGTGCAGCATATGCCGTGACAGCATTGCGTGACGAACAAATAACGGCTGTAAGATTGTGCTGCGCCGACACGCTTATCAGCAATGGTCAGCAATCGATCAAATGCAATATTTTGACGAAGCGTAAAGTAAGCAACTATCTACAAATGACTCAGCCGCTTTAGACTTAGATGCAGTGATGTTCATAAGCGCAGAAAGATGGTCACAGATTCATAGTATTCGACCAATAATAGGTTGACGGTAGGCGATGTACATCGGACGTTAACCTTGTGTAAACAAAAGCGAACTTCTGCTTTATGTGCGACGAATGATGAGAGATCAACTAGAAACACGTCAAATCGGCTTTGGACCTGCCTTTTACAACAAATAAGGTTAGAACATTTCGAAATAATCAGCTCTGTGTCTATTTCAACTTATTATAGGTCAAGTCGTGTGGCACATGCTAAAATATACGTCTAACCCGTAAATTGAAATTTGACGACGGATGGTCAAATATTTGCATTTTTGACGTACTTTGAAAAGCTCTCGCGTCGCTAACAATCATTTGCCCAAAGAAATTTTTACAGGAATCTGTAGACCATCCTTCTGCGATTCAACCACCAGAAGCTTGATCCATTTGAAGGTTTCGCACATAGTGAAAATTAATTATATTCACGAAGTACTTTTAAGTGAATGAAATACATGTCTTCGAAATTTAATTATTTTGCACCCAAAAAGACAACGCAACATTCCCTAAAATCAACCCAGTACACATTTAAACATTGCACAAAAATATTTGAGTGTTTTAAAGACGGAAGAATGATGTGGTTTTGCATGCGAGGCTCTCAAACTTGTGTAATAAAATGGTGCGTTAAATGACGATTTTAACGGAATTTGGTAATTTGCATATTTCTTTGAAATAAAAGGATATTTTGCCAAAAAAACTATCCAGTAGTTTTTGTCATGCCCTAGCCTATCTACCATAAGAATATTAGCGAAATCGAATTTTCGACCCTTGCCGCGAAATTAAGAATTTGTCTGATTTTTACAGGCAGGCACTCTTAAGCAAAATTCCAACAGACGTAAAACGCGTTGAGTTGTGAGCCAAAAACATGAAACATTTCGGGAATTTCGGACGCCATTTCCTCCGCGCGACATCCGCAAAAATCCTCGCAGCATGTACGCGCGTGTGCCGCAGACGATGGCGCAATTGGTTCTAAAAATAGAATTATTGTCCCATATCATGGGGACAACCCTAATACTAGAAATGGCGCGCGCTTACGGTCTCCGTCCCCGATTATGGCTCCTGATCTTGATTAATTACGCGCAATGCCAACTGAGATCATGAGGCCTCATCAAAGTGTTGGTCAAGTTTCTTTCTTTTTTTTCTTCTTCGTAGTCTCGTATGCATGGTCTTTGTGTTTGTTTGGCATGGAAGAATGTGAAGTTGAAATCATGTCGGGGAGAAAGTAACCATAAATTTGCATCAAAAGCTCCCATTGCCTCAAGATTTTACCAAGAGCATGCTCGATAGTTGTCCTAACCGTCACTTTCCTACAACCCTGACTGAGTGGGAATTTGAGCTTGCAAATCTCACAGATGTTTTTCATAGAGAGACCCACTGGGCTATCCAGTTGCAAACCAAAAAATGAATCGGGTTATGGTAAAGCACCCCCCGGATATAGTACTGCCCTCTAGTTTTCCTTCTTTGAGTTCGTTTCATCATGTTGTTTTAAAGCTTTATTAGCAGTAACTGAAAACCTATTTCGATCAACATGTGTAGCTATAGCTTGTTAAGAAACTTTTTTTCCAGTTGCAGACCCCTCAGATATAAGCACCTCCATTTATAAGCCCATCTTAACCCATTGACTCCTGTGTCGGCTGTAACTGGCGTGGCAATCATTGGCCTTTGTTCCACTTCTGACGTGATCACCTTTGATCAAAATTGCTATCATCTATACTCAAGTTCTGCAGCAGGAAAAGTACCTCCAATGGTAGCCAGATCAGAGTGATTGGCTCAATGGAGTCTAAGATATGCACAAAAATGCTCAGGAATTTGAGTGAAAAATATGCTGCAAAATTTCCTGCAACGACACTTAGCTACTCCATGATAAAAATTGCCCGTCTCGATGATGCTTTCTCAGAAATTTTTAAACTGGAAACAAGCCCAGTAGAAGGTCAATCACTGCCGCAAAAAGGTAAGAAAGGGAGAAAAATTAAAGGTGAAAAAAAAAAATTAAAATACGAAAAGCCTTAACACGTAGGTCACTTTCCCATCTCAAAATTTTGATTTCTGCACATGCCTGAACAAAAATGTCATAAAACACAGTGCTAGTGGAAAGAAAGGCATGCTGTTATGTTGCAAATGCCTTTTTGAGAAGATTGGAGCTAATTTGTCTCACATCCAGGCAGAAAATCTCCATTAAATGCATTTTGGGCAAAAAGCTCCAGGAGTCAATGGGTTAAAGCCCTTATGAAGTTGCATAAGTGTTATAAACCGCAGGAAAACAATTGTTAAAAGCAACTTTGATGTGTGAATTTTGTTCAATTGTGAACAGAACTTCTTGTTTGCCATGTTCATAATTAAGGTCACAGAATTTGTTTTTGAGTGAAAAGCACTAAAACCTTAAAATTAAGAGTGTTTTAAAAGATCATACTGTTGCCATCATGGTAATTTGTGCCATCAGGAAAATGATCATAATTTGCTCACCAATATTTGACCATTTATTCTCTGCTGTTGTGCTAGCATAAACGGAAAAAATGGTACTATTTACCTGTTAACATAGAACTGTTGAAAAATGCTGGAAACTGTTGTTGTGGTCAGCCCCTTAACCTCATGCAGGACTCAAGAAAACCCCTGTCTTGTTTGTCTGGAACAAGTTGGTTTTACTGTTGGGCAAGTAACTTTCTCTGCTTACTTGCCCGATGGGCAAGAGCCCAGGTAAGCCATCCACCCAATAAATTTTTGAAAACAATTTTGGAACAACAAGTAGATTTTAGACACATGTGAAATCAAGAGTTTCAGATGAAGCTTGACGAAAATTACAAATTATAGGGTCGTGTTTTTAAAGATTGGTTGGGTGTTGTGTTTTCACATCAAAATGGCTTTTCTTGGATTTCTTGGCAGTTTTAAATGCACCAGTGTCTCTGAACCAAGTTCTCTTTCAATCCACAAATTTAAGTCCTACAAAATTATAAAAAAGGCAGTGACTTGTCAGTATAATACAGTATAAAGTGAACAAAGATACAATATGCCATAGAGTAATGGCCTCCCAATAACCTATATGGGTTGATAGATAATGATTGAATATTCCAGCCAGTTAAATGGGAATGAGCAGCAGTTAAAATGGATTTTGAGACAGAAACGAACTCACCAGATCCAGTTAGAGATCCTATGCCACATTGTCGGAAGGAACCTTTTAGGCAATATGGTGGCCATTTTGAATCCTATTCTTTCAAATAGCTATTATGGGACGGTCAGGGGGCAAATCAGTATATATTTGCCGCCTAAGCATCCCAGAATAGCTATTTGAAACTGTTACAACAGAATTAAAAATGGCTGCCGTATTACTGAAAACATCCATTGTGCAGTTCCAGAAAAATATTCATACTCCTGCCACAGAAGGGATTGGAATTTCCTGGGGGTGGAAGTGGGGTTTTGGTCCTAAAAGACCAAACCTTTCAAAGAAATGTATGCAGCTTATTGCAATTTCCAGAGGGATGGGGTTCTTAAAAAAATTCCTTCCATGGTAGAGGTATGGATATTTTCTGGAACTACACGTTGTGAATTTATTAACATGTAAATACTTTTTTCATCACTGTGTGGCAAATCAAACAAATGTAAACAGTGTCAGCTTACATGTAATTGAGTCAAGTGAAAACTTTTGCAGCAAAATTCCAGTGGCATTAACAAATTTCTACTCTCGTAAGTATATTTTTTTTTCATTCATTTTGTTTATTTGCCTTTTCACTTAATATACAGTATTTATAAATATTTTAATGTGAGGCGAGGTGACCTCTAGAAACCATCAGGCTTTTAGTTGAGGCCACCTCGTACCTAACAACACGGTTACATAAATAGTGCAACAGTGTGCAGCTTTGCCAGTTCAGTAATTATTTAACTAAAAACTCTAGCAGTGTTTTCTTAAAATTGTGAAAACGTGACAAAGAAGTGATTGTAACAGAAAGGGAATTCCAGATCTTTGGTAAAGAATTGTGAATTCTCTTAGATTAGTCCGGCAATGATGCACGTAATAATTATTGGCTGTTCTGGTGCTATAGCCATGAATTTGACTGTTTATCTAAAACAAGTTGAAAAACAATGGAGGCAACAGGTTGTTATGGTAATAGTACATAAATTTAGCTATTTGAAACGTGTTGATTTGATAAATGTCTAAAATTCCTAATTTGGAGAATAAAGGAACAGAATGTGCTCTATAATCTAACAAAGATAATTTAACAAAGATAGTCAAAGTTTTGATTGATGTATATGAAATGCAGGTCATTTT
>NW_028301558.1:12460000-12505000 GCF_042242905.1 Orbicella faveolata | reverse complement strand
CCCTGAAGTCTGGTCTAAAATTAGATCAGGCACGAGGAGTCGAGACCTGAAGCTCCAAAGGCTCCAAAACGTAATTCAGAAAGCAACGATCCCACTGGTCAAACTTGCAGATCAGTGTATGAAACGTGAAATTTCAACCTTAAAATTGTCAGATGAAGATGTTGCTCGAACCGTACTGGATGTCATTGCCTTATTGGGCCATACAAATTGTGAGCTCATTCAGAGACGACGAGACATGATCAGACCTGATCTGAACAACCAGTATCAGCAAATTTGTGCTGAACATGTTGGCTTTACTGATTTGTTGTTTGGGAATGACCTTCCAAAACAAATACAGGACATAAGTGCCACCAACAGGGTTGGGCAAAAGCTACAAAGTGGTACCAAGGTCAACGATAACCACCAACGCAAATCTCACTTTTCAAAAAACGGCCAAACTCACCGACCGCACCCCCAACAACCGGGGACAACGCTGGCAAAAGCCACTCACTCCATTCCGCAAACGGCAGGAGAAGGTGGAGCAAAAACAGTAGCAATCCACAGTGTGTCGGTGAGTAAAGACTGTAAATTAGTGGATTTAAAAACCCAACCTGGGATATTTAAAGCTGGAAGGATTAAAGGGTACTTGTTAAACTGGGGCAAACTTACAACAGACCCACATATTTTAAATATGGTCAAAGGATGCAAAATTGATTTTGCCCAGCTCCCTCACCAGAGGCATCCACCTTGCCAACACCAACTTAGTAACAAAGAAGCTGAGACAATAAGTGTTGAGATTGGAAAATTAGTCCTTAAATGTGTTCTCTTAAAATCTTCACACGAGGAAGGTGAATTCCTATCCACTGTCTTTTTGAGACCTAAAAAAGATGGAACTCATTGGATGATCCTCAACTTGAAAAAGTTGAATAAATTTGTGGCATACCATCATTTTAAGATGGAGTCATTAAAACATGTTATTAGCATGATCAGGCCAAACTGTTTCATGGCATCTGTGGATCTCAAAGATGCATATTATTCAGTACCTATCCACCAAGATCATCAAAAATATCTAAAATTTGAGTGGCAAGAGCAGCTCTACCAGTTCACTTGCTTACCTAATGGTTTAGCCTGTGCCCCTCGATTATTTACAAAGTTACTCAAACCTGCTTATAGCACACTCAGGAAACAGGGTTTTCAGTCAGTTGGCTATATTGATGACTTCTATTTACAGGGTATCACCAAGCCTGAATGTGAGAATAATGTTCAAGTCACCACTAAATTGTTTGATACTCTGGGCCTTTATGTTCACCCAGACAAATCAATCTTAGAGCCATCACAGGTTCTAGAGTTTCTAGGTTTTGTCTTAAATTCTGTGACCATGACTGTCACTTTGTCTCATGCCAACGCAGAAAATATCAAGCATGTTTGCAAAGATCTTTTGACCCAAACACAACCTACCATCAGGGAAGTGGCAGTTGTCATGGGCAAACTTGTGGCCAGTGGCACTGGGGTTGCTATGGGACCACTGTTCTATAGGCAGCTAGAAAATGAGAAAACTGCAGCCCTTAAGTTACATCATGGTAATTTTGATGAAAGTATGGTACTGTCACCTACTGCAGTGTTAGATCTACAGTGGTGGATTGAGAACATTGAAAATGTCTCTAAACCCATTTCACAAGGTCATCCGTCTTGCACTCTTTATACAGATACATCCTTACAGGGATGGGGAGCTGTTTTTCAGGGAAAATCATCAGGAGGCCGCTGGGCACCTGATGAAGCTCACCAGCATATTAATTGCCTTGAATTAAAAGCAGCTTACCTGGGATTACAGTCCTTCGGTACAACCTTGTCTCATGCCCATGTGAGAATTTTTGTTGATAACACCACAGCAGTTTCTTACATCAATAATATGGGTGGCACTCATTCACTTGAATGTAATCACATTGCGAGATCCATTTGGATGTGGTGCATTGCACGGGATATTTGGCTATCTGCCGCACATTTGCCAGGAAAGTGTAATACTGCGCCTGATAAAGCCTCCAGAATTTTTCATGACCATACAGAATGGAAGCTTGATTCCAGCATTTATGTGTCAATCGCACAAACCCTGGGGGTCCCATCTATTGATCTATTTGCATCCAGGCTTAATTTTCAGACTAAGCCCTACATAGCTTGGCATCCTGACCCTGGTGCATTTGCTATAGATGCTTTTTCTGTTGACTGGGGAGAACACTATTTTTATGCTTTCCCTCCCTTTAATCTCATTGATAGGGTTCTGCAGAAGGTGGAAGCCGACGAAGCCTCCGGGATACTTATTGTGCCACAGTGGACAACACAGCCATGGTTTCCAGTTTTGATGCGCCTCCTTGTTCAGGAACCTTTCATTCTTCCTCGAGGAAAGAAAGTACTCCAGCTGCCATACAACCCCAATGCCATTCACCCACTCCACCACAAGTTGACTCTGATGGCTTGCAAATTGTCAGGATGTCTTTACAAATTCAAAGACTTTCAGAGCAAGCTATTGATATTGTCATGTCATCATGCCGAGAATCAACAAAGAAACAGTACAGGACCTACCTTGCGAGATGGTATAAGTTTTCAACTAAACGATCTTGTGATCCCTTGCAACCAACTGTAACAGATGTTATTGAATTTTTGACTGAACTTTTTCATTCTGGCATTGGATATAGCTGCTTCAACACAGCTCGGAGTGCATTGTCAGCTGTCATTGTTTTTCCTGACAATACACCTGCTGGTAGCCATCCCTTACTGGTAAGATTCATGAAAGGAGTATTTGAGAGGAGACCCTCGTTACCAAAGTACAAAAGTACTTGGGACGTTAACGTTGTGTTAGAATTTTTACGCAAATTTGAGCATGTTCGAAAATTATCATTGAAGGAGCTCTCTTGGAAGCTCACGATACTGTTAATGTTATTGTCAGGTCAGCGAATTCAAACTATACACCTGCTAGATATTAGGTACATGACCTTGACAGAGTCTAGTTGTTCATTTTCCATTTCTAAACCAGTGAAACAAACAAGACCTGGTACACATGTACATGACCTTGTTTTCCAGGCATATTTTAAGGATCCTGGACTATGTATTGTAGAGTGTTTACAGGAGTATGTCATTCGTACAAAACCTCTTAGAGATGAAGAAACTCAACTCCTCATAAGTTTTGTCAAGCCACATAAGGCAGTTTCAAAAGATACCATTGGAAGATGGGTCAAGTATGTTTTAGCAAATGCCGGTATAGATACAAACCAGTTTGGAGCCCACAGCACTCGCTTAGCCTCAACTTCAGCTGCGAAGAGGTCTGGTTTGGACATGACAACTATCATGAAAGCTGCTGGATGGTCAAATGTATCTACTTTTGATCGGTTTTATAACAAACCCATTGAACATAGTCCTGATGCTAATTTTGGTCAGGCAGTCTTATCTAGTGTGTAACAGTAAAGTTTCTATACAACTGCTGAGGTGTCATATTGTACTTTGACACGCCTACTGTTTTTACATTATACTTGTTGATTTGATATTGTTGTCTCGTAATCACCTTGCTTTGAAATCTCACGTGGTCCCGTAGTGACGTCAGCAATGGTGAGGGAGAATCAAAAATTAAACGAGCTTACCTGTAAGTGAAGTTTGATTTCGATTCTCCTGAGCCATTGCGTAGGAACGAAGGGATCACGTGCCCACCCATTTAGGTGTTGACTGAGCCATTGGCTCATTATCCCTACCCCTTTTTTGGGTCGGTTTTTACTGACAATGTTAAAATTTAAAGGCAAGCTTGCTCGCGCAATCTCACGTGATCCCTTCGTTCCTACGCAATGGCTCAGGAGAATCACAATCAAACTTCACTTAAAGGTAAGCTCGTTTAATTTTTGATCAAATACAAACACGCTGATTATTTATACACCTACCACTGAAAAACCACGACGAACGAATCGAATGCTGGCCATATACGCAGCTTCAGTTTCGCAGTTTTCCTGTCTCTACCTTTTGGAGAAGAAATGTACCCGACTGAAAAACTGGCAATCTTTCCTTTCGCGTTCTGTCAAGACCACCCATGAAAATTCGTCTTTCCATTGGGGGTAGAAACTTGCGTTTAGCTGACGACTTTTTGATTGGATGGTTTCCTTCCCCGTCCATCTCGGCACATTTTTCCGTTCTTGCCGGCAAAATATTTGCAATGGATGTCATCAGGAATCGAACCAGAGCTGAAATCAACTTTTGACCACTTTGACAGACGCCCAGAGAATATCTAAATCTTCAACTAATCTCTCCTCGGATGTTCCGTCTGCACGTTGTGATAAATTACGGAAAGATTTCAGAACATCTTTGGACACCCCATCGACTGGATAAATATTCCTGACCAAAGAACGCACGGCCTCTTGCGCCCGCAATACGTATGTTACGGGAAACCGCTGAAGAAACATGACGGCGAGGCTTCGCACTGATCGTGACTGTGAAACGTTGTGGTAGATTTATAATAACAGGAAAATCGGTTTTATACTTCAAAAGCAGCGGAAAGGTAAAAAGTGACCAATTGGCGGGCGGCTTTGAATTTTATTTTAATCGATTTGACTGAAAATCAAAGTTATTGTTTGTATAATTATCGTGGCATAAAATAGTTAATCGCCCGCTGGCGACCAGTGTTGAAATTCTGGTCGCCAGTGCAAAATTTTTAGTCGCATTGGCGACCAGGAAAGCGCAATTTCGGACCCTGGACTGTGTAGGAACTACTAACTTTATTTCGATGCTGTTCCAAAGAAGCTAACTAAGTTTTGTAAGTTTTTCTCCTCTATGTGATACATGGATTTGCAAGATAAAGATAAATTTTGGGTACAAAATGACGTCACTATGTAGATTAGTATATTCTCCCCAAAATTCCCTGTGATACATGCAGCTGGTCGAGAATCACTCAAGCGTAGTGCGTAATTCCCACATTTGCTTTAAATACTGGCTTTTATCAAGTTGAGGGGGAAATGATCTTTTCAACTGAGTGTAGGGCAAGCCTAGTTTTTGCTTGTGTTCTGGGTTAATATTTTTTAACTGGGCTTAGGGCAAAATAGCAGTTAAGAGTTTGGCTTAAAACTTCTTTTATTTTCTTTACTGGTTTTAAGTGTTCACGGTAAAACATACAGGCAAAAATAAATGATGTTTTGACCTCTCTTCGGTCATTCTCAAGTTAAATGATGAGGGCAAAAAAAATTAACATATAGATATATATAGGGAGAGAGAATGAAGCCAAAATATGTGCAAAAGTATATAATTGATAAAATTTTTTGGCATACTTTTAGTGTTCTTAACACCCCGTTTTTGTCATTTAGCACATACCGGTATCTTTTACTTCGTTCACTTTCTCCCTATATAGATCTATTTAGAAAACAGCTCTACAAAAGTACATGTACTGATTGGTTAAAAGTCGTGTTTCTGTTAAGCAATTAGATTATGAGCTCGAGATTTCTATCGCGTGTTATATAATAACCCAAGCTATTCTCGCATTTTGATTGGTTCTTGCCTATGATCTATTAGAGGACAGAGGCACGATTGACGTCATCGTTTCAAAGTTTTTCCGTCTGTGTTTTAAAATGGCGGAAAGTTTTGAGAATTTAGATAATGTTTTACGTGACTGGGCAAAAGATAAGGTGCAAAAGAGTCTTGTCGAGGCATTGAACGGGTACGAGGAGCAGGAAGAAGAAAGATTAAGCTGTTTCTTCTTTTAGAAAATAATTCAGAAAAAAAGATCGAGCAGTCTCAGTCAGCAGTTGAGCGAGACGAAACGAAGCACAAAATTGGTCTCGGTAAGCTGAGAACCATTGCTTTATCTCGAATTTAACAAACCGAATAAACCAAATGTTTATGAGATTAATTTATTTAAAAAATTCAACTTTTCTCAGTCTCAAAAGAACTGTTGTCACACTGATTGATTAAAACTATTACTCGATAAAACACGGAGAACATGTTTTCTATTTCTTTTAGAAAACACTGCTATGGAAAAAGGGAAAAAACTTGTTTACTTTGATCATCAAAATGTAAATTCTCTGCTCGCGCCATCATTATGTCAACAGCTTGTGCTAGTTCTGTGTTTCACGAATGGCATTCTCTGATTGGCTACGCTACTCACTATCTATTCTGTGATAGATAGTGAGTAGCATAGCAGTGTGCCCATGTTAACGAAATGACGGCCGCTTCTTGGCGTTTTCGAAGTGTCTGTGAAGAGGAATTAGATAAAGTTTTGAATGACTAGTAGATTTATTCTAAAACAATTAGATTATTCGCTGTCGATTTCTATGCATGATAGAACACAATTCATGATAGAACGCCAGTAGATTTATACTAAAACTCGATAGAAACATGGTACATGATTTCTATTTCTTAAATAGCAAGAACTGGCAACGAGTACTTCTCACAAATGTAGCAATGGCCGCCTTTTCTCGAAAACAATCACTCGAAATTCCTAGTACCAGTCTACCCTTCAGACTATTCATGCTCCCAAAACTCTGTCATGTGACATCATGGCTAGCGGTATTGCTCGTGGGCATGTACGCACAACGACGGCGACGACGACGGAGTCGCGTAAGGTGGCGGCCATATTCCAGCTAATAGGTTGACAGAGATGTGTAATCTCGGATTGTAGCGGAAGAATGCCTTCTTTTCTTGGTGGGATTTTTAAAGAAAGGAAAACTCATTTCAACAAACGATAGTGGAGGTTGATCTAATGGTGTTAAGATAGGGTTGTCCTGAAGCAAGAAATTAAGATAACAACAGAAAGCAAGAACTAATAGAGCCCAGTAAAACATAAACAAACGAAAACCACACAACAACAAATACAGAGCCATCTCAAGAAGGTAGATGTCTCCAGGTTTCCGGTAGTTTCAAACGAAGCAACATTAGAACTCAACTCTTTCGCTGTGAATAAACATAGTCAAAATACGCCCTGCTCCACAAAACAGTGAATGAGCGAACGTCTTACGAAGCTAGTGCCAGTCCCGTCATCTTGAAAATATCTTGAAACAAATGGCGCCGCAAGAACTTGACAAGGTCCTGAGTATTGAGTCCTACGCTGAGATCACAAAAAGAAATGGAAATGATAACGAGTTGGACTCCCTTAAAATCATGCCATTAAAAACGTGCTATCCACTGGGCATCGTGCACTTGAGGGCGTTTCACAACTCAAAAGAAATCCATCGCAGAATTACACAGGATGCACCTTCAAATTCCTTCTCCAAAGACCATGAAAAGTGTCAGCCTCAACCACAGAAGAAAGGAAGGCCTTCCATCGTTGATTCAGGCGACAAGAACTGAACTTTTAAACATGAAGTACGTAGACTATTTTCGCTCTGACTTAAGAACCGCTTGTTTCTTTGTCATGCTCGAATGCGTTTTCGTCACATGACATCGTTTTGCATACTAAATGAGATGTAAAGGCGTTTCCGGTGTCGCTCTTTCATATTTTCAACAAACCGATTACTGGAACAAATACACAAAAATCTAAAATTTAAGGTGATAAAATTGAGCGATTTCAAAATGGATCTAATAAAGTGGCAATTGAACTTCGTGTCGCGCAATTTTGGTCTGAAATCATACTTGTGATTTCAGATCGAACCCGCGCTGTGCGCTCGTTCGATTTTGAAATCACGTGTATGATTTCAGACCAAATTGCACTCCACTCAGTTCAATAACAATCACTAATCTGCTGATGTAAACTTAGTTTGGGCTGAAACTATAATATCGTTCGCAATTTACCTCACCAGCATGTTGGATTATTTTCATTAGTAACAACATTCCAAAAAATAACTGAGGAGCTCTGCTTGTAGGCTTGGCTAAATCTAAATATTATTCATAACACTGCAGTAATTGTCCAGTCAGTATTTCCCGGAATGGGAATTTGAATTAACTAAACCTCTGCAGGGCTTTCAATAAGGGGCCGTAAGCCATCGCACCTATGACAACTGAGCATGCTTGATAGGTCCTTGTTGTTGCAGATGATACTTGGCAAATAAGCCTTCAACCTCGATGCGTATCAGCTGTGTTTAAAAGAACATCCACTGGATACAAGAAATTTTTCATAATATGGAGCCTAAGCATATAATTTACATTTCCTGTCAGCAATAATTAATTAGGCTTCTGCACTTCTTAAGAAGGCTGAAGGGTAAATTTCCGTATTCAAAGTATCACATACATCAATTTAACCAGTCATGAACTGTATACATTTTTATTCAAAACTAGGCTCTGAAGGCTCTGTGAGCCAAGAGGATGTTAGCTGCTCTGATGACTATTATGACGTTGTTCCAAGTAAGTAGCAAACTTTAAAAGAACTGAGAGAACAGCTACATATCCCTCAATGTTGGCTTACTATAATTTATTATTGTAGCCTACAATAAAAAGAAGGCACTCATTTTTGTCAGCTGTTGTAAAATTAGGCATGTAGCTTTAAGGACCTAATTATTTATTTATTATATGGTATTTTAATTTGCTTGTACAATTGCCGGGTCTTTTTTTTTGTTTACGCAATCCACCTTTTTATTCACAAATAGGCTGTGAAATAGGTTTGGCAAACCAAGAAGAGTTTAGCTAATCAGATGAAGAGTTTGTTGGCAAAGCTGCTGTGAAAAGTAATTATTAATGACACTGCAGTAATCGTGCAGTCGGTATTTCCTGAAATGGGAATTTGAATTAACTAAACCTCAGCAGGGCTTTCAATAAGAGGCCGTAAGCCATTGCACCTACAATCCTGGCCATAAGTTGTTGGGACACCTCCCCTTTTGCGTGCGGAAACCCACGATTTTAACTACGTCCTTGACGTTTTAGAAAAAGATGAATAAAAGTAAGTATAATAGAAACCCACCCCGAGCAATGTTGAAAGAAAATGAAGCTATTATGAAGATTAGATCGGATGGTGCTAGAAAGGAATCAAAGCCTCCCTGAGCCAGCTCATGGATGAATGGTTGATTTTTGCCTCTGTAGCAAAATGAGTCTGTACAAAACTATTTGTATGGAAATGCATGTCACCTGTATATTCATTCTCATGAAAACCAAGTCATTTTCATGTGAAATGTTTTGCACGGGCATTCGTTCTAAAAACGAGGCAAACGGCAACTCCGAAGTGGAAGTAAAGTCTGCATATGAGCTCAGTGGCCCATCAGGTCGGCACTTTTCCTGGTTTCTGTAGCATGAAGTGACTAGGAGTATTTCTACTACCCCCCAGATGGGATGGTAGTCAATCGCAGGGTTGCCCCGCAATATTAAATTTGCCAGTACTTATTTATACACCTGAGTGGAAAGAGGCACTGTGAGAGTTAAGTGTCGTGCTCAAGAACACAATACAATTTTCCCAGCCAGGGCTCGAGGCCAGACTGCTCAAAATAGAAAAGAAATACAAAAATCAAATAACAGGTTGTTTACACAGACAGCTAATAAATTTTAAAATGGATAATAATTAATTTTCATTGGGATTGGAACATTGTTATCATATTAACTTGTGCGTGATGTGGTGTCAAAGAATAACAACAGTCTGTTTCAAAATGAAATCATTAAATGAGAGTTCACCATATTTACCAGTCAGTCCAAAATTGACAATATAATTATGTATATGAGCCAGCGGTGCATTTTGGGTCAAGGTAAATTGGTTATGGTCCTTGTTCAGTTAACATTATGAAACAGCTGTATAACAATGATTACTATTATGCAAAAATTACAATACATGATTTTGAAATTTGCTTTAGACAATCAACTTGAGAATGCCAGGGCTGCCAAGGGTATTTTGCCGAAACGTCTTTCACAAACCTAATGTGGCCCTCTAGATCTCATTTCTGGGATAAAGAATCAATTAATGTTTGAAATCCCTGTCCTAAGTCTTATGATACCTCCAGCCTGAAAAAGGAAAAAGTCCCCAGCTTGGTGCAATACAATAATAAGGGTACTACATATTGTAGTGCATGCAAGAAAAATAACAATTTTCTTTCTTGGAAAAAAAAAATCACGGTATAATTTTATTCCTATATATCTTGGTAATTGTTTGTGCTAGTCTCACTAGCAATGCAGTAATATTCAAAAGGATTGCAGATATGTCTCGGCTAATAGATTTTTGCAACGATTACAGAACATAGTTAAGTTGACAAGTATCAAGCATTCTCTTCTCCATAATTCAAGTTTTGATGTCAATTTGTTTAAATCTCTCATTTCTAGGAGCAAAAAAAAAAAAACAAAAACTCTACATTACCAGCCACCATGTGTCCGGCTTTTTGACACAATTCGACAGCATATCTTTCTTGCAAAAAAAGAAAAAAGATATACAGTCTCTTGGACTTAATTTGTTCATCCATCACTAAAATATTGCAGTGTATATTTACTCAGTCGTACATGTAGGTTGCCTTGCACATCATCCGTGAAGAATTTTTCACTCTGATCGAACTGCATGGAATACAAAAGAAATGTAGTGTGAACGGCAACAAAACTAAAAGATAAGGCAAATCGAATTTTTTCCCCTTAGTATTTAAAAACAAGCTTACAAATTTCGAGCTTGCGATACTAACACAGGCAGAATTTCAATGTGTGCGTACAAAATAAAACAATAAAGAAACAATGAAACCAAAACCTAACAAGAATTTAAGCTTACCTTGAAAGCCACAACGAGAGAAAGCGAGTGGAAACCATCAGATTGTCTTGCCAAGAAAAAAAGCGACGAGCTTAACTTCCCCCATATGCTAATCATGATCTCACTTTCTGGCTTTGTCTTCTTGGGTGTCATGTATCAATTCTTTGACCTCGCCGACCGTGCTGTTGCAAGCGATACATGGCCACAGTCATAAATACTTCTACCAACTTTCATCTAGGTGTGAGCAAAAGCCGATAGGCAAAAAACAACATATTTACGAAAGAAAATCACTTGAAACCAAAGTGGCCGACTTCAATCTTCGAGGTGTTCATTAAACTCGTACCCAGGCTCTCGATTTATCGGACAAAAGTGTACGCCTTTCTAGTCCCCCGCTCGTCAAACAACCTTCCTGAAGACGACAGAACACTCTTGGACAAAAACAATACTTAGCAGGGGAGGTAGGAGAAAATTGTTTAATCCAGATTTAATGAATAAATTAATTAGAATGGAGTGAGTGAGTGAGTGAGTGAGTGAGTAAGTGATCGAGCGCCAGCCGACTGCCTCCTAAGCTCATGGATGTTACTTCATCCATGAGCAAAAAGGGACAATAGAAAGTGGTCAGACAGCTGTGTTGGAAGCAAACGTGATTGGTGAAAATCGTTATTATTGGAATAAGACATGAATATCTATGTTATCGTCACTTTAGTTGGAGAAGACTGTTCTAGGAAGCAAACAATTCTTGAAACGTGGCTATTCTGAAGCTACTATCAAGGGTTTTTTTGTTTTATGTTATCAACATTGACAGGGGGGAGGGGGGTAGGCGGGCTTCCGCGGGCTTGTTCTTAAGAGAGGCTGCCTGTGAAGTCGTCTGCCATAAACTGTCTAAACCCATTAGAAATTGGGGAATTACTGGTGAGAAATGTGCAGTTCTCAGACGAGAGCCGTGACTACCGATTGCGTTACTCCCTTAAACCTTCCTCGCCTGCGTTTGTGATTATGAATGTTGCGAAGCAGTACCCACAGGGTGACAGGTCTTGTTGCCCCTCCTTTCTTATGGGATTCCAAAGGCGAAAAAATTGCCAACGTACTTTCATCATTTCAGTAAAGTTAACTTTTATTACTAACTTTTCATCTAAATAGTTCCTTACTTGAAGCCACCTTACTCTCGGCAAGCTTCACGGCCATGTGAAAGTGGTAGCAGCTCATTTCAGCACAGGCGAAGCTGCCAGTAGGTGCACTAGGTGCCTCTATTGATACAACCCATTGTAGAATTCTCACACTGAAACTCTTGGAAGAGTCAATACGACTATATGTTGTGAGATAAACTGCCCGTTGCCGTTCACTTTGCAACTCGTTCATCCTTGTTTTTACTCTCAGACAAAAACTCGTTATCAGTACATGCCATCAACAAACAGTTGTAGATTACGCACACGATCTTTATCAGTTATTATTTGCAGGTTTCCTGGCAATTTCCCGTAAGTACTCGAAACTTCACCGAACAAGCATAAACTTTAGGAAAACAATATTTCAGCATTGATTTTGATAACATGCACTGCATAAGGATAATTTCCCCGATTTTTTTTAATCTTTTTAGATTCAGACAATCCTGGCCATAAGTTGTTGGTACACCTCCCCTTTGCACGCAGAAACCCACGATTTTAACTACGTCCTTGACATTTTAGGAAAAGATGGATAGAAGCAAGTATAATAGATCCCCCTCCCCCCGAGCAATGTTGAAAGAAAATGAAGCTATTCTGAAGAGTAGATCAGATGGTGGTAAAAAGGAAAAAGGGACAATGGAAAGTGGTTAGACAGTTGTGTTGGAAGCGAACGTGATTGCTGAAAAATTGTTATTATTGGAATAAGACGTGAATATTTATGTTATCGCCACTTTAGTTGGGGAAGACTGTTCTAAGAGGCAAACAATTCTTGAAACGTGGCTATTCTGAAGCTACTATCAAGGTTTTTTTTTTTGTTTTCAAGATTTTTATTAACATTGACAGGGGGAGGAGGGGAGGCGGGCTTACGCGGTCTTGGTCTTAAGAGAGGCTGCCTGTGAAGTCGTCTGCCATAAACTGTCCCAACACTTGTGACCAGGATTGTATGAAGCCTGAGCATGCTTGGTAGATCCTTGTTGTTGCAGGTGATACATGGCAAATAAGCCTTCAACTTCGATGAATATCAGCTGTGTTTAAAAGAACATCCACTGGATACAAGAAATTAGTATTTTTTTCATATTATGAAGCCTAAGCATATAATTTACATTTCCTGTCAGCAATAATTAATTAGGCTCCTGCACTTCTTAAGAAGGCTGAAGGGTAAATTTTCGTATTCAAAGTATCGCATACATCAATTTAACCAGTCATGAACTATATACATTTTTATTCAAAACTAGGCTCTGAAGGCTCTGTGAGCCAAGAGGATGTTAGCTGCTTTGATGACGATTTTAACAGTGACGTTCTGAAAGGTAAACATTGTAAGTAACAAGCTTTAAAAGAACTGAGAGAACAACTACATATTCCTCAATGTTGGCTAAGTATAATTTATTATTGTAGCTTTCAATAAAAAGAGTAAATTCATTTTTGTCAGCTGTTGTAAAATTAGGTATGTAGCTTTAAGGACTGAATTATTTATTTGTTATATGGTATTTTAATTTGCGTGTACAATTGCCGGGTTTTTATTTTTGTTTACTCGATCCACTTTTTTATTCACAAATAGGCTGTGAATTAGGTTCTGTAAACCAAGAAGAGTTTAGCTCGTCAGATGAAGAGTTTGTTGGCAAAGCTGCTGTGAAAGGTATTTATTAGTAACACTACAGTAATTTTCTAGTCAGTATTTCTGGAGACGGGAATTTGAATTAAGAAACCTCTGCAGGGCTGTCAATAAGGGACCGTAAGCCATTGCACCTATAAAGACTGAGCATGCTTGATAGGTCCTTGTTGCAGGTAATACTTGGCAAATAAGCCTTCCACCTCGATGCAGTTTCTTTTGTTTTATTCCGCTGTGCCTCAAAGCCAAGTAAAAATTTTAATATATTAAAATTGGCCTACTGTATGGGTGATTTTGGAACAAGATACTGAATTTTTTTCCAGGATTTATATTCAGAACTGCTTAAGTTGTGTGTAATTGTGATGATCACTGATGTCTTTATATCTTTCTCCGCAGTTCAAATATTTGTTCTTTCACACTGTTTACTTGCATGATAAATAATGGCCCCGTCTTTCACCAGCCACTGGCTGTTAAAACCTGTTTGAAAAATTATTGTTTTACAATATTATGCTATCTCAACCAATTTGATAATAATAATAATAATAATAATAACAATAATAACAATAATAACAATAATAACAAAAATGATAATGATAATGATAATAATAACAGTAAATGATATTCAAATCTCCTAAATATATTTTGTTCCTTTTATATATATTTGATTCCTTAGGCAAAGTTGAAATTAAAGATGACAGTGACACTGGCACAGCTGATGATGAATCAAGTAAGGATCATACATGATCATTATTTTGTATTTATTCTCTTTTGTATTAGTTGTAATCATTGGCAATATTTTTGTGTCAAGTGAAACAACTACATGTGCATGCACATTAAGTGTATGCACATTAAACCTACAATCAATGTAAATGTAGACACACTTTTTTTTTGACAGTTTTTTGTCACAAAGACATGTTAAAACACCATAAGTTGTAATGAATATCATATTCGTCACAAAAAGTTTATGAACATTCCCTCTTTTTTTGTGCTAGAGTTGTTGCAGATGACTTCCGCTCAGGTTGTCGAAACGTCAGTCACCAACAACAGTTCTTTTCAGAACTACCCTCACCCGGACGATCTCACTGTACGAACTAATGATTTTTTTTGTTGTTGTTTTAATATTCATGACATTGAAAGTCAAAATAAACAGTTCATGGCTCCACGAAATTCTGTCACAAATGTTGGTTTCTTAGTGGCAAACACATGTATATTAGTCAGAAGTTCTTTTAGTAAACGTTAGTCATGCAAAACGGCATACAATGCATTTCAGAATTGAGTCTACACTGTACATGTCAAATTTACCTTGCTCTCTGCGATTTTCCAATGATCACAAGGAAGTTCTTGATCTTGACTATTAAGCGCTGTCATGCTTTCAAGTAATACTTCAAAAGCGAGTGCGAGTGTTTCATCAGGGGTTCCAAACACCGAGAAACAGATGAAAGCACGAGGCCGCAGGCCGAGTGCTTTTATTGTTTCGAGGTGTTTGGAACCCCTGATGAAACACGAAGCACGAGTTTTTGGTATAGCTTCTCATACGAGTTGCCGACTATTATTGTTTGTTATTTTTGTTTCGTTTTGTTAATTAAACAATAGCCATAGATTGCGATAAAAATGGTTTGGATGGAATGTGCCATTTGGGAGTTAGCCAACTTATTGCGTTCAAAGAACGCAAACCTAAGGACACCAAAATGGCCACCCCACTTGATTTTTCGCAGGGGCATGTCACGGCCAGTAAACTGGTACTGTTTAATACTAAGACATGTGATTACATGTGATAAGACATGTGGTGAACATGTGAGCATGTAAGCAGGCCATGTAAGCTCGTCTTTGCGCTCGAGCTTTCGTTGACTTCTTTCCATTCAGGCGCGCCGTGGGCTTCGCTATTTTGTGCTCTCAGCGTTGGATATTGGTGAATATAAACGCTTCGACGGTAGCATTTATCGAAATCTTAGGGAATTGTCCTGGTTTATTTTGTATGTTAACGAACACGACTTTGAATCGCCTTGGCTTTGGAATGTTAATTGTGGGAACAGCTATATTTTGATTGCGTTTGTTGATTAGCTCCAGTCGCGACATATACATGCAGCTCAGTCTTTATCCGGTCAAATATTTTTTGGAGTCGTTGAAAAAAGATCCATAAGAGTGTACCTGAACCAAGGAACGGCAAATTATGTAAATACTGTCTACTTTATTCATCAGGGGAAATACGCGAACCAGTCGCACGGAGTTTGTTTACGCTGACGATAAACAAGCACACGACTGCAAATGTTTGCTTATATTTGTGCTTCCAGCTTAGAATAATGTATATAAAATATAATTTTTCAAGTTAAGTTTTACGTTTAAACATTACCAGTTAATGAGAGAATATTTAGCACGAAATTTTAGTCTACCGAAACTGGCGCTGTCACGCAACGAATCAACAAGTCATAGTTGGAACAGGGACCTCTTAAATTGGCAAGGACTTTGACACTATGATATATCTGTCTGTAGAACCTCGGTTGTCGATGCAAAACGTTGATTTTAGCAATAGACAGAGGTTCAAAGTCAGCTAGTGAATCCATTTATTTAAGGTATATATATTAAAGTGACGGCGTCGAACGCACTCTCATAATCTTTGATCACTAAAACAGTGGAACCTCGATTTAACGAAGTCGCTGGGGACCGGCCAAATTTGTTCGTTAAATCGAGGGTTCGTTATATCGGAAAACCTCGATATAACGAATTTGAGGGGAAACGACCAAAATGTTCGTTATATCGAGGTCATAGTTAATAATTGATTTGTAATACAGGTGACTTCTGTCACGCAATTCAATGCAATTTTCGTCCCCCAGAAGTGCCGCGTTGTGAGATGCAATTCATTAAGCATGGTGGCTTTCAGTATCAATTATTTTCACTTTTGAGCAGACGCGCAGCTTTTGTTCACCAAAGAACGACACTTTCAGAGTAGCGATTTAACAATGTTACAACATAGAGGTTATACGGAAAATTGTCTATGCAAACAAGGAAACAGGCTTTGGTGTTGTTATGTTGCACTACCCAACATTTCCGGAATTCAAAGAAGATAGAGCAGAAGTTAATTGATGTCGAAATACTATAGTGCCTATGTCTCTGACATATAATAAGCCGTTGACTGAAAGGTTGCTGTCTGTTTACCACAAGGATTACAAGGATTTGTTGACTGTTGATCTGTTCAGCGTTTACCTTTTGTCATGTGTTGACACTGTAATTCGTTATATCGAGGTAGATTTTACGTTTGGGCTTCCGGATTATGTTCGTTATATCGAAGAATTCGTTATATCAAGGTTCGTTATACCGAGGTTCTATTCCATATATTTTACTGTAACTTTGGCCGGGACCTAGAATTTCGTTCGTTATATCGAAGACTTCGTTAAATAAAGGTTCGTTAAATCGAGGTTCCACTGTAGTTTAGTTTTTATCAAATTCAGTTTTGTGTGCGAGATGGATGAGTCAAGTTCAAGGTTTCGGATTCCCAAAACTTTTGGCGAGGAAAAGGTGTGTGTTATCAATTCTATTCCGAAATCTACGGTTTACAAGAACAAATGGGCGTTACAGATTTTTCGAGAATGGTAAGGCCAAAGAGCGAACAAGATTTGCACCATTGAGTCAGGCGGAGTGTTCAAAGGTGGAGACATTGGTTTGGATGTGCAAGAGTTGACTGAAAGCATTGAAAACATGACTGGCAGAAGTCTAAACTACTGGCTATGCAAGTTCGTGCAGGAGGTTGCAAATAAGTCGTGTGGACGAGACGAGACGAGATGTTATTTACTTCAAATTAATTTATTGATGTCACATGATTTTTCGAGAATCAGTGGACATTTGGATATTGTATCCAAATCTCTAAAGATTTGGATTAATATCCAAATCTTTTAAGATTTTCATCCAGTTTTTCATTGGGTATTCAAACACATGCACGTGATGTGGTATACATGCAGTGATTTGTAGTTGACTTTATGGATTATTAATGAGTTTGAGAAGCTCTTTTATCACGTCTCTTCAAGTACGTACCCTCCTGTCTCTTTTGTTGCTTTTCTTTGGTCGTTTACTTTAGTCGACAAGTTGACCTTGCTGTTATGATAACATTACCACTCAAGGGTTTAAAGAATTCAAGATGTGGCATAGAGATTTTTAAAGCATTTTGTCACAAATGTGCACCGTCGCCATTACCAGCCGATACTTTGCGCCTTCAGCTTTTAGATCCTTAGTGAACTAGCGTCTAGTAGCACTGCTATCAACAAGAAGACCTCAATTTATATTTTATCGAGGATGTAGGAGGGCCCATTGTTTTGAAAAGCTAGAAACTACAATAGGTGGCTTTAATAATAGCGTGTTGCTGCACATTTCTTTGAACATTTTATAAATGCAAACTAATTAGATAAGAAAATATTACCATTTGATAAATGAATGTCACAATTCAGTAACAGCTATGTGGGATATGCTTGTCGTTCAGAGCATGGTTATGGTAAACCAGGATTAATGCAAGACAACATGTGAGGCCCAGGGGTGTCTGAGTATTCCATATCCTATTAACTTTTTGCCTAAATGTTCCGCATCCAGCTAATTACATGATACGGTATCCTGGGATATCTGTTCTAAATATCCCACAACCCATCAATTCTCTCTGTTGACAGACAGGGAGCAGTTTACAAGATCAAATGCTCCGACTGCCAGGCTTCCTACATTGGTGAGACTGGCAGAAACCTTAACACGAGACTGACTGAACACAAACGAGCCACGAGAAATGGTGATGCCAACAATCACATTGCTGTACATCATCAACTGACAAACTACAACATTGACCGGGACTCTGCTCAGTGCTTAACCTACAGTACAAACTATTTTCAACGACTGACTCTGGGAAGCTGGTACACTAACCTAGAACAAACGCCTCTCAACAGATGTCAACAACTACCAACCCCTTAAAAACGACTTATCCGTTACGGAAACGAAACCGACAAACGGACTTCTGACAGACCGACTTAACAATACACGGACCAAAAACTGACCTATTTGACTAACAATAGACGGATCGAAACCCACCAATGACTGATGACAAACTTTACACGAGTCTTTCAGCCAATACCATCATGGGTATACTGACCAGTCACGTTCAACGAACCAGACTTATAACATCATCGACTGACAAACACTATTCACTTGACTCTGAAGATGACTTCCGCTCAGGTTGTCGAAACGTCAGTCACCAACAACAGTTCTTTTCAGAACTACACTCACCCGGATGATCCCACTATACGAACAACTCTGACAATGCATCGATGCTATGATTCCAGAAATGAGTTCACATGTACACTAGACGTAAGGGTTATGATTCCAGAGATGATCCCATGTGTACACATTGCACTAAAGCCTATGATTCAGAGATCAGTTTTTGAACCCAAATAACAGCATAGTTATGATTTGTTAGTCGGGCGAAAAGCCGACTATAAAATTACCCTCGTATTTCCTGTCAAAGCTCAGTCACGTGCAATGGGCAATACCGCAGACACGTAATAAAGGCTCGACTTTCCTTCCGATGTCGAATGCGATGTCAAAAGGAAAAGATACTTCGAATATGTTAACAAATGGTGCCATCTTTTCTACGTTCAAACATACAGACCCAGACACCGTTCGCGGTAGATCCACTTTAAAAGATGGCGTAGTCAAAGAGCGTATATTCCCATACGGGTCGTTCCGCGAACTCCGCTGAAATAGCAACAGAACCGAATGAATTAGCGAAGGTCGTACTAGAACCAAACCAGAAATCAAATGAGTTATCAATGAACAGAAAATGTGAACAGAGATTCACTACAGCCGACAGAAGAACCTTTACGAAAGTTTTAGGTGCTGATAAAGATAAGGTGCGTCGTAATCAAACTCTAGGAAACATCAACTAAGATGCCTTGTTTGACTGCAAAAGTGGCTTTCGTCAGAGTGAAGATTAACGTAATTTACATTAATATAGTAATTGTCATATTTATTTGACCTCACTCATTTATTATGTTTTTGCTCAAACAGGCCTTTGTGGCCTTATACTCCATTCACGAAGGAGCGAAGAGGATGAGTGTGCTCAAACAGATCTAGAGTACATTATCAGCTGTTATTTTCGTCTGTGTATTACATTCGCATGGAATATTTGCGTGGGATCAAATAACGTGGTGTCAAATAAATAGATAAGCTGATTTAGCAAGAGAACGGGAACGTCACTTGACGACGGCGCGCGCAGTACAAATACCCAAATATGGTCAAATTAGAACAGCATCCAGGCTATTCCGCACGCCCTGCAGTCGTCATCTGACGTTCCCGTCCTGTTGCTAAATCACAGGGAGCACACAATCTTGTTGAATAGGAAGAGAGTACATAAAGGAATGAAAAGAACGAATAGTTTACCTTTGTCTCCCGTTGTTATTTCTTACGCGACCTTACAGAGAAAACCGCTGCTTACAAGTCCTGCATAACCCCGTAGCGCTAAACTCGTACCTAGGCCTTTTCGCGCTCTGCAAAAATTTTTTTTTGCATTACATATAACATTGATAAGGGAGGCAACTCTTTGTCCAAACATTTTGAACGCAATCCGAATATTTGCTAGAATCTCTGAATTTCGTTGCTTCAATGCACGAAACCAAACACACAAAACCAAGTCGAAAGATTTCTCTACAACTTGGCCGAATATGTTTTCGAATACTTTCACGACAGTCGGAGAATTTTAGCGTCTTTAGCAAAGTTTTTTTTCAAATCGTTTTTCGCAATGTGATCGTACCGTTGAACCGGTACCAGTAACGTCATCCAGCGCGCGCTCAAGCTCCCCTCCCTCTCCCACACATGCTTTTTGACAAGACAAATTTTTACAAACCCCTCCCCCGGCACGCAGTTTTTCTTGCGCGCACGAAGTCGCCTTATCTCCGCACGGAAATGAAATGTCGTGGGTAAATACCTGAAGCGTTTTAACGAGATCTCTTTTTGTATATATCCCACAAAGCATGGCCCACAATGGAACAAAAACAGACTAGAGTGCTCAACAGTATAGAGTTCTTTGAACATACCTCATTATGCAAATTTGAGAAGAGACTGTCGCGAACTTTTGCATTTTACCTGTGTGCACTTCGATTGCCCAGAAATGTTTTTCCATATTATTATAGTAGAAACGACACTCTTTTGCACAGTACTTGTTTTAGTTCCATATCGGACATACCAAGATGCGTCTTAAGTCCGTAAAACTACGCAATTTTTGCCGTTTTCATAGGGGCTTGAAAAGGCAATTCTTCAACGGTCGACGGAATCCTTCAAAATCCTTGAAAAATTTAAAACTTCCTATTGTTAGATAGAAAAAAAGTAAAGCTCTTATGCTAAGTTTACCCCGAATTCTAGTTTTGTAAATTGTTTCAAAGCGAATACCGAGAACTTTGTCAATTTTGCAGAAATTTTTTGCATATTTAATGAGGCAAAAAGCTATATTTACGTTTTTGCGAATTTCTCGAAGACTTTAAATTCTAAGAAAATCGGATTAATACTCTCGAAAGTGGCTCCCTTAAAGCGTTCTTTAGGCAAAGTTTCAGGATTTTCAATTTTTCTAACCTGGCCAGCCATTGTCGATATTTTCAGTCAGTGACTCTTAAGTTGTGTACATAACTGCGATGATCAATCATGTCTTCATAGTTTGGTTTTTGTTGCACAATTTCTGGACTTTACTGCTTAGATTGGGGCTCGATCAAGTAGTGATGGAGAGTGCAAAAAGTATTGTTAAACCATCTTATTTTGTTGCCCTTAGCTTTCTAGAGTTCTTTCACTTTCTTTTACACCAGTGAATGAGGTTTCAGGCATTTCGTGCTCCTCTCGTTTCGCTAAGAATTGCCACTTGAGATAAGTACCATTAGAGGTTTCGTCTATCACCCTTTATCTAAACCTTCCTTATTGTCATATTGACCATAGTTAGTAGAGGAGACTCTACTAACTATGTATTTACCCACCCTTTTTATACAGAACTGTAAAGATGTGCAGTAATATTTTTCAGGATTAGGCAGGATGCATTGGAAATAGTAAACACAACTTTTACTTGTATGGTAATCCACGATGGAGGCAAACTGTCTGCTATGCGCAGAGACCAGGCAGTTATGACAGTTATAAGTAGCTAGGAAACTGGTGACTACCCACTGGGAGTCAAATCTTAGGCCAATTTTTACATATTAGAGTTTTTCAAGGCTGAGCTGTAACACGTTCGGTTTTCTCCACTATCAGGAGACGTACAAACGGCTCTTCAGGAGTCAATCGAAAGTGCTTTTAATCAGAGGTCTCTTACTTTCGTGATCTTACACGTTCAGCGAGCTATCGAGAGTATTGAATATATACACCGAATGCAAATATGGCGGATCACTCGGACGGCCCGGGACTAGTAGCGTGGAAGCGAGGCTAGTCAGTCCTTGGTGCAATGTTTTGACTACGCGTGTTGTGGATTCATTTCGCGATGCCTTCGTTTTGCTGCGTACCCAACTGCAATCAGAAAGGTTATACATCGTTATCGGGAGAAAAGGTTTCTTTTTTTAACTTTCCTAAAGCGCCTTTGCTAAGAAAACAGTGGATACACGCGATCCGTCGAGATGAAGGCAAGGGTTTCGTCATAACAGAGCGTACGAAAGTCTGTTCGCTGCATTTCAAGTCAGAAGATCTTAGGAAGTCTATCAACGGACGGATTTATGTCAAGGAAGGTGGTATTCCTTCAAAATTTGACTGGTCAGGACCTTCTCCAAAAAAAAGAAAGGCCCCGACTGAACGCCAACCGCTGCCTGCGAAGAAAAAACTGCTCACCGAAGAAACCGTCGAGATGTTCGCCTTTGAGCCAAGTACAAGCTTCGAGGTTGACACATGTGAAACTCAGGATTTAGAAAGACAAATCTCCGAACAAACTAAAACGATCGGTGAACTAGAAGAGACTGACTTCGAAATATGTTGATTCACTTCTGCGCGAGTGAAGAAAGGCATTTTAGTAAGGTCGGTGGACCAGCCATCTGATGGATACTTCGGTTGTGATTCACCGGATACACTCGCATCAACATCTTTGCTCGTCGCCTCGTTGCGTTCTTTTCTTTTCGTATAGATCCGATTCTTGTCTGGATCGACAATGTTCTGATCATGGCCAGTCTTTATATACTCCTCAACCCTTTGTTAAAAAAAAATGATCGCTTTAAGTTTCGAAAAATTTTGCATCGAAGCCAGATGCGAACTCAACATGTGCGGAATCTGCAAACTGAGAATGACACGAAATGTTGCCTTACCTTTTCACTAATAACGCCTTTGTCTTCAAACCCTTCAATGAATCGCCACGGCATTTTAACCAAAAACGAAGTTCTTCGTTTTTTAAACTCGCTGATTCTCTTCCAGCTAGTGAAGCGCCGGGAATATCGTCCTCTGTCAAAGAACACGCAGCCATCTGTGACGATCAAAACAAGCAGGGAAAAGCCGCGGTCATGATCGAGGACTGACTAGCCTCGCTTCCACGCTACTAGTCCCGGGCCGTCCGAGTGATCCGCCATATTTGCATTCGGTGTATAAGTGATGCCAATCATACTATGATCAAATGTCACGTGAATCATATCAATGTCAATAAACAATCTATTGTGTCCATATTGTAACATCCTTTCTCTTTAAAAAAAACAATAAAAATAAAATTTAGACGAACAAAATAAAGAAACGCTAAAACATATAAGATATAACTGTAAGCTCGACAATCATGCAATGTTCAGTAGCACACATAATCTTTAAAGCGTTCTGGAGGCCTTCGAACACGTGCAGGCCTCAGGGTCATTGGTGAGGGGTTGACACCTAATCCATTTGATTCACAAGCTGGCTCTGGCGGCGGAATGGTCGCAGGAAGCGTTTCGGATCTATCAGTTGGCTTGCTTGGGTTTGGGTTGCTTAGCGGAAGCGGTTCATTGTGCTGTTGGATTATAGGTGGTTGCTCTTGGGTCTTTCGAAGCTGTACGCGGTTGCGACGGTACACTCCACCATCTGCTGTTTCAACTGTGTACGAGCGCTGGTCACGTTTCTCGATTACCAGTGTTTTGCGCCACTTTTTCTCGCCCAGACGGAGTGGTTTCATGCGTACTACGTCACCCTTGTCGAGGGGATGAAGATCTTTGGCTGTGCGGTTGAAATAGTACTTCTGTCGATTTTGGCGTTCGACAAGTTTTTCTCGCTCATCAGATGGTTCGCTGGCTTGCGGCTGCAGAAGCTCGCTCGTTGCTGGTAGCAGAGTCTTCGTTCTCCGGCTCATAAGGCGCTGGGCTGGGCTGGATCCTACTCCTTGTGTAGGTGTGTTGCGATGGTCTAAGATCCCCAAGTAGGGGTCAGAACCAGCTTTACATGCTTTGCGAAGGAGTCGCTTTGCTGTCTTTACGGCGGACTCAGCTTTTCCATTCGCTTTGCTGTTTCCTGGACTGATGGTGCTATGTTCGAATTCCCAGGTTTGAGCGAAGGTGGCAAATTCTTTGCTGGAGAACTGTGGCCCATTGTCGGATACAACTGTATCTGGACATCCATATCTGGCAAAGTGGTTCTTGAGTTTCAAGACGACGGTGCTTGCCTTAGTGTCAGGTAGTTTGTCCACTTCCCAGAAGTTACTGTAGTAGTCGACTGTTACTAGGTAGTTCTTGTCTTTGAATTCGAAAAGGTCTGTTCCCACCTTTTCCCAGGGTCGTGATGGTACTTCATGCGGTAGGAGGGTTTCTTTCTGTTGACTTTTCTCAAACGTCCTACAGGTTTCACATGCTTCGACTAGTTGCTTGATCTCTGCAGACATTCCGGGCCAGAAGACGTAGTCTCTCGCTCGTCGCAGACACGATTCGATTCCCATGTGTGAGGAGTGAATCTTGTTTTTCATCTCTTTCCGTAGAGTGGCAGGGATCACTAGTCTTTCTCCTTTAAAGATCAATCCGTCTTGGACTGTTAGCTCATCTCTTAGGCTGTAGTAGGGGGTTGCTTGTACCGGTAGATCGCCCTTGTCATCTGGCCATCCTTTGAGGATTAGGGACTTTACCACCTGTAGTGTTTGGTCAGTGTCTGTTTCTTGCCTGATCTCTTGTATCCTCCGGTCACTGATGGGGAGGGCCTTGACCATGTTTACTAACTCAAATTCTTTGTCGTCTTCGCGTCCTACTTCAGGGAGGTACGCTCGGGATAATAGATCAGCTATGTACATCTTCGCACCACATTCATAGTGTACACTGATGTTGTACTTTTGAAGTCTCATCATCATGCCTTGAAGTCGGCGAGGTGCGGATGATAAAGGCTTCTTGAGGATAGATTCTAGTGGCTTGTGATCGCTTCTCACTGTGACTGGTCGTCCGAAGGTGTACTGATGAAACTTCTCGAGAGAGAACACTATCGCCAACATTTCTTTCTCGATTTGGGCGTATCTCTCCTCAGTATCAGTGAGTGCACAGCTTGCATAGGCGATTGGTTTTCCCTTTTGAAGGAGTGCAGCTCCGAGACCCTTTTGGCTTGCGTCGCATTGTATCTCGAGCTCTGCTTTGGGGTCGTAGTAGCTTAGTATAGGAGCCGTGGTCACAAGCCTCTTGATTTCTTCGAATGATTTCTCCTGTTCCTCAGTCCACTGCCATTCCACATCTTTTCTTGTTAGTCGCCGCAGTGGTTCCGTTACATCGGCCAATCCAGGTAAAAACTTCGCAAGGTAATTGATGAATCCGTTAAGTCTTTGTGTGCCTTCAACGTCTTCAGGCTTCGGCATTTCTTGAATAGCTTTCGCTTTCTCTTGGTCCATCTTCACACCATGACTCGTTAGTATGTGACCCATGAGAGACACTTCTTTTTGCTTGAGCTTTAACTTATCTCTGTTAAGGGCAATGTTGCGCTCACGACATCTTTTTAGTAAGGTTTGGAGGTTCCTGTTGTGATCTGCGACTGCTTCTTGTTCGCTGTTTCCAACGCCATATACTAGGATGTCATCTGCGATGTTAAGAACACCGCTCAAGCCTTCTAGTGCTTGGTTTACTCGCTTTTGGAAGATTTCAGACGAGACTGACAAACCGAAGGGCAATCGGCACCAGCGGTATCTTCCGAATGGTGTTGAGAACGTCGTGAGTAGGCTTGACTCTTGGTCGAGAACAGTGCCAATATCCTGAACGCAGGTCGACAGTGGAGAAGACCTTGGCTTGAGATAATTCTGGCAGAATTTCATCCAGTACAGGTATCTGGTAAGTTTCTCTTTTTAACGCCTCGTTCAATGGCCGTGGATCGATACACACTCTCAACGCACCTGATTTCTTAGTAGCGACTGCCAGACTGCTTACCGACGGTGTTGGCTCTTCCACAGGTGCAAGGATTCCTTGTGCGACGTATCGATTTAGTTCTTCCTTCAAGTCATCTTTTAGTGCCGTAGGAACTCGTCTCGTCGGGGTGATGACAGGTTTAACGCTATCGTCAACTTCTAAGTGGACTTCACCGGGAAAGGTTCCCAACGGACGGTCAAATACGTCTGAGTATTGCTTTATTACTTCTTCGGCTGTTATCTGTTTAACTTGTAGCTCATTTTCCTTTGGAGGAGGTGAGGCTGCGATGAAATTTTCATCATGAACGGTGATTAGCCCCATTTGTTGAGCCGCTCTCACGCCGATCAAAGGTGTTAAATTGCTTTCGACAACGACGAATTCTACGGAGTACTTCTTCCTTGTTCTCGGGTTACGCATGATGAGCCTTGTCGTTCCTATGGGTTTCACTTGAGATCCATTCCACATTCGCAGAGTTTTCGTCGTCGGCTGGATTTCGTGACCTGTTGCGTGTTTCACCGGGATGATGTTGATCGATGCTCCACAGTCAATTTGAAGGTTGACCTTTCTGTCATCGATAAGCATCTCAGCGTAAATTTCTTTAGCGTGACGAACAGCATGGACGTCAGATTCTTGAGAATCCATAGCAACTCCAGCTAGAAGCTCGATGTCGCTCTCTTCTGATGACACGTCTTCAGGTTGGTCGGAGATTCCATGGACTCCTCGGGATTTGGATTTCTTGCAAACACTTTTGAAGTGATCCGGAGCATTTCTGTCCCCAGGCTGGACATTTCTCCTTTTTCAGTGGGTGTTCACCTCCACAGAATAGACACTTCTTGTGAGATTTGCCAGGAGGTTTCGGTGGCACATTCCGATCATTCTTCCCATCGCGTGAGGGGTGTTTATCTTTCTTGCCAGGTCGTCTCCAATCTCTTATTTTATGCACGCTATCGTCCCCAGAAATGGCTTTTAACTGCTTCGCAGTGGCTTCACCACTTCTACAAATATCTATGCATTGTTTGAGGGTGAGACTTCGCACTTGCAGAAGCTTCTTTCGTATGGTATTGTTGTTTACGCCTAGAACAATACGATCTCTGATCAGAGTGTCACGCATGCAATCGCAGAAATTGCATGACTTAACTAGATTGCGAAGGGCAGTGACATAAGCATCAATGGACTCTTGTGCTTCTTGGTTGCGACTATTGAATATATATCGTTCATAAGTTTCATTAGTTTGGCCCAGTGTAAACTCGTCAAACTTTTCTAGGACCTTGTTCAGAATCTTCTTGTCGTTTTCATTTTCGAATTGGAAGCCATTCTAAATTTTAAGTCCTTCCGTCCCGACATAATGCAGAAAGAATGCGACCTTGTAGTCCTCTGTTTGCGAGTTTAGCCCAGAAATTAGAGAATAATTCTCCCATACCTGTTTGTAGGATTTCCAAGCGTCTGCCAGATTCCCTGAAGTGTTGAGCTTTCCAGGGGGTTTAAGGCCATGCGCTGGAGAGGACATAGTAGTGTGCGTGATGGGTGCTGTCCCAGTCCCAGCTGTTGCTGTAGTTGTCGTTGAGGTTGCAGCCGTTGAAGAACTTGTTACCATTTTCAGAATGAAATCCTACCACCTGCTGCCACCATGTAACACGTTCGGTTTTGTCCACTATCAGGAGACGTACAAACGGCTCTTCAGGAGTTAATCGAAAGTGCTTTTAATCAGGTCTCTTACTTTCGTGATCTTACACGTTCAGCGAGCTATCGTGAGTATTGAATATATAAGTGATGCCAATCATACTATGATCAAATGTCACGTGAATCATATCAATGTCAATAAACAATCTATTGTGTCCATATTGTAACATGAGCAGAATAAAATGAAAGAAAATATTTATTTATGCCGTATTCTCGATATGATTATGTGAGGTTGATAGCCGCTTTACGAAGATAAGATAGCCCGGTTTTATAAGCGTTTTAATTTCGGAACACTTTGCTCTTTTTGATTGAATATTTTTTTTTGTCCTGATGATTGCTTTGAGTCTTGTCTAAAAAGAGCAAGAGGTTTTAAAATTTTCAGCCACTTTGGCCTTTTTGCGTGAATCATATTTATTTTGGCCCGATACATTCGAGTTTATTTCAGAGGTATCGAACAGTCCCATTCAATTTAAAAGTGCTCTCAAAATTGGGCCTTTGCTCGAATTAGTCGCAAAAATTAGATGAGTGCTCGATTGCTCGTGCTCGCAAAATTTTTGCAACTGCTGGCGTGCTCGGATTCTGTAGTCTGTTAGCATTTAGGTTTTTCTTGCGAATAGAGACTGGCTTTAGATTTCCTTAAGCGTTAGTCCACTGACGCATGTGAAGCTAAGTGACGTAATTTTGCATCAAACAAGGCATACTGGCTGTTAGCGCAGTGAGCGGCTGAGATTGGCTGAGCCGCAATAAGATCCTAACATGCTGCCTCTAGCTTTGTGCGTATTGTCCTCTTTTGGAAGTGTCAGCCAGATTACTTGGCGCAAAACAACTTTTCCTTTTAATTTAAAAAGGAAATTCCAACTAGCGGAAAATTTACGAAGTGCTCGGTGCTCGCCATCTACATTTTCTCAAGTGCTCGCTGCTCGTAAGACAAATTTGATCACTGCTTGTGCTCGCAAAAGTAAACGCACTGCTCGCATGCTCGCAAATGATGGCAAAGACCATTGGATACCCCTTATTTACACAGATCCTATCTATAGATCGTTTTCACGTGACGTCATCACTTTCTGAAATCCAAAACTAAAGAGCCGCCAAAGTTTTTATCCTTATCAGGCATAAGATCTATGTTAATATCTGTTTACAATTTTACAGCTCAATAGTGTTCGTTTGGAAACCAGTCGAGAGCATTTTGAAATTCAGTGTTATGGAGGTGTACGACACAAGGCTGTGATTGAGTTTGTTGAAAAATATATACTTATCTCACGATTTTGAGCGTTTTTAGAAGTTAGAGCGTTAGGAAAAGTGCTTATGTAAATTCTTGTTTCTTCCGTACTGATAATCAGTCACCTAGATAGCCAAAGTAAGTTCAAGATGTTTACACATTTTCCGGCCGCCATATTGCTGTACCACGGATGTACACCAACATGGCGTTTTCATACTGGGCCTCTGTAAATATCTGCGAAACATTTCGACGAATATCTGAAGTTTGGAAAAACGCACAGGCCTAACACTTGGAGAACTGTCTTATTTAGTTTTATTACGTGACTATGAAAACGATCTATGTACAGAATTCGTCCAGGCATGCGGATGAAATGTGATTGGGAAAATTCCCGCGCTCTTTGACTCACGCAAATCTTGACCTTTTCGTGGCTTGCGCCACTATTTTTCAAAAGCTTTCACTTTGTTGGGCCAGGCCTTTCATCCGAAAAAAGTGATTTTGAGGATTAAGATCCAGGTCAAAGCTCTTAGATCTTCTTGTTTTTCATCCAGGTTTCGAGGATACTCAAATGGCAGTTGAGTTCCCTCATGGTTTGGAGGTGGGTTCCATGGTAGAGGTTCCTATGTCAGGTGGTCTTCCCCGATATGGCGTCATTCGCTGGATTGGATTTCTTCCACAGGTGAAGGATAAGCTGGTGGCAGGTCTGGAATTGGTAAGAATTTAAATAATTGATAACCAGATATAGTCGGGATAATGCTATGCCAAACTGTTAGAATTCATACAATATGCAAAGTGTTAGGGCCGTATAGGGAGAATCATTTTGCCCTAAAAATTGGCACTACGGATTTTTTGCCGTGAGAGGAAAGACCAAAACCTCATGAAAAACTTCTTCGATCGATCTCGAAAATTATGCGACCACGGTACGCTATTTATACCTCGTGTTAATCCGCCGGAGTACCAGTTTACTCATTCTCAGATTTGTGGCTACCTTGATCCGCTAAACATTGGAAGTTTCACAACCTTTGATCCAAAATAGAGAGGAGCAGATTAATTCGGAGGAACCTACAAAACCTCGTCAAAGAATGTGAACTCTCAGTCACATTCAAAGCCATGTGGAGGTTTGCGTTGCAAGTATGACGTCACAATTTTACTAGTTCCAACCCCCATTGCTGTGCGATATAGATAGGATCATGCACCATTAATGGCGGACGAAAAATCTCGAGAAATATCGTCAAATAAAACGGGCTTCTCTTGTTAAGATTTAAAAACGGCTTCAGTGGCCTTGTGACACTGTCACGCTTTCTCTCGTGGCCTTAAATAAAAGCGACTGAGCAGATAAGTTTTAAAGGAGTTCTCTCCATAAAATGGGCTTTCCTTACACTTCCAGTTGTTGCTATTGTCAAGAGTAGCAGATTGTAAGAGTTATCACGGAGCGATAAACCAAGAGCGATGTCTGTAACGAAATCTTGTCGGCGAAACGCAAAGAACAAATTGTCCGTTCCAAGGTGTACTGTTGCATTTCAATTTGCAAGAAAGAAAGCAAAAACAAGATCTTTGAATTACCGAATAGGCTTTTGTTCAATGTTTCATCGAAATATTTGAGTGAAGCCAAATGCGACGCAATCATGTTAACTTTGGAGGAGTATTAAAAACCTAAACCTTCGCGCTCAACTTAAGTCCGGAGCTCGAGGCAGCATTCAAGATTCGCAGTGGTTGATTCATACAAAAGCTCTCCGCTTGATATTTTTAAAGTCATAAAGGTCGCTCTCACTCTCGAGGATTTATGCCCATTTTACTTTGAGTTTAGATATCGGTCATGAATCATTCAGTAGCATGGATTTCATTTCAGCACGTGATCACTCTGAAATCAGTTTGATTTGATCACTTTGCGTCTCGAAGACCCTTGAAGAACTGTGTACATCGCACTTCATAGAAATATCGTGTAAATACAGGTATCCAGTTAAAAAAAAAGCCACAGAATCGGGCCTCCTTGCAAGTTACTGTTATTGACTACCTTGGAGCTCTGGGATGTCCTAGGGATTAGATTCATGAGCATAAACGGCTAGTTTCTTTTCCATGTTCACTCTTCTCGGCGCGCTATGAAAGTAATAAAACCACTGACATTACAAGGCTGTTTTAGCCGTGCCAAGATGGCCGCTTGTTTTGAGCTCAACATGTCCACATTAAGCAGCTAAAAGAGCATTTCCGCGCACCGTTCGCGAAAAAAAAGTTGACAGCATTTGACAATAAGGTTCAAACTTCATTATTAAGAAAAAAATCTCAGATAAGTAAATTTCGTTTCAGGGGCACTTAAATGCTTTGCAATGAAGAAAGTACTTAATAGCGAGAATGTAGTGGCTTAGGGTTGAACAAGAAGACCAACTATTCATTACGCCTTAAAAAAATTCATTCTTGGAAAGTCTGGGGGGCTTTTTGGAGAAAGACTGATACCGTTTAATAAAGTCAGACCAGAAAGAAGCAAAGCTTTGCGTTTTGGTGTGCACGGAAAACATTTTGAAAAAGCAGCTTTTCAAAAACGATGACGTCATGATAATTATGTGATACCGCAGTCCGATTTTTGCTCAAACACAAATCCAAAATGACCGGCGATTGTTGCGTTTTCAAATTTCTCCAGCTAAGTGTGGACGAAAAGCATTATTTTATGTGTTTTCAGAGTGAAAACGCCGTTTTCAAATTTCTTCTTGTTTCTTCATCCCAACATTATTTGGAGGGGTGAGGGGGGGCCATTCTCGGTATCCATGTGGTTAGAGAAGTTCATATTATGCTACATCTGATTATTTGATAAGTTAAGGATGTGGAAGCAAGGTTTTCCATAACTGCGGTTCCAAGGATTTTTGTCCTCCATTGTAGAAATGGAATAACCCGAGGTTTAGTATTCACTAAAGGCTGACACAATCACAAGCATAAGCACAAGTGAAAACAGCCGCGACATAAACATAAGCATAAGCAGAAACATGCGAAGAACGAACCCACTTATTTGTCTTGTGCAGTTTTCACTAGTAACGTGCTCGACATAAGCATCAGCATAAGCATAAGAAAAACGAACAGTTCTGTTTTTCTTGTGCGTATGCTTATGCTTATGTTTATTTCGCGGCTGTTTTCACTTATGCTTGTGCTTGTGCTTGTGCTTGTGCTTATGCTCATGCTCATGCTCATGCTCTAGAGAAAACCAGCCTTAAACAGCAGTTGTTGACGTAGCAAATTGTTTGTGACTTTGAAGGAAGATGAACAGTCTCCATGCACAGATGGCACATTTAATGGAGTGAGATACTTTACTTGCCCTCCTGGGAGAGGTTTTTTCACTCTACTGGAGCACTGCCGACAAGATTCTCGCTTTGATTCCAACACACCAGCTACTGATGCGAGTTTTCACGTTGAAAGGTATGAATTGTTTCACAGATGTTCTTCTGTTGTGTTACCTATGAATATTGAATGAAATGTAACGACAAAGTTGATTTAGATCAAGTGTCAAGGCATTTAGCCTTGCCATATATTCGCATGAGAGAAAAAAATGTTTGCTGTAGTCCTACAATGTGCAATTATTTCGTGTCCTGAACTGCTATAAACAAGTTCATTATGTAATTTCGGTTGCTAAAGCCCCACGCACATGCTAAGAACGTTGAGGCTGAGATAAGCCCATATTTTAAGAACATACTAACACCCCTAAGCTGAGGGTAATCACAGGAAGTTCATTTTGACAACATTTGAGAAAAGAGTACGAGCTGATACAGTCTAGTAACCGAATGCTTTTGGGGACATATTTGAACAAAAACGATAATAACAATTTAAAGCAATTGCAATATTTGATTATATAATATAGTAAGAACCTTCCCATTATTCTTGCACCTGAAAAATTCGAATTTCAATTATCTTTGTCAATTTGAAGTTTGGGAGAGGGCTACATGACCTAAAATTACACTTGTCATGAAACATATTTCAAGCAAACTTTCATCATTCACGAGACTAAACCTAAAAATGCGTTTTATCTTGCTGCTAGGGTAGACACTGATAAATTGGAAAGTTAAATTACCAGGTTACATTCAGCAGTTTCAAAAATAAGGGGACAATCCACTAGGTCGAGGAAGTAAGGAAACTAGGTCGAGGTGCATATCTTTTCTTGGCTGAAGGGAGGGATAAGAATTTGCATGTTGATAGATATTGTATGAAGAAATACCCTATGAAGTCCCGTCTTTGTGACGTCCCTGTTATGTGAATGGCTTTAAATTAACATTTTTGACCATTGATAAGAAAGCTTTTTCTTTGAAATTTTAGATTTTCAAATTCGATTTTTGACGAGTGATAGTGTAGCTAAAAGACATAATAGACGGATTCGATGTACCTCTTTACATCCTGGTTGCCCCCAATTCAGACCAGGTGATGATTCATTTGACGGGTTGCAATTGCGCAATTTGCCACACGTAACTGATTATATGGAGGTACACCATGTACAGTTAGAATAATTGTAACCTCCCAAATGAATCATCACCTGGGCTGAACTGGAAGGTAACAAAAAATGTAAACACGTTAATCGAATCCGTACTCACTCTGTCAGTCGGTCTGTCAATAGGTTTTTGGTGGTAATTCTGCTGCCCAGCATGACAACTTCATGTCGATTTAAGTGTGTACCCACGTTTCGTGGGTCGTTTAAGTGCCTATGAAGGAAAAACAATAATGACTGTTTAATTGGAGAGCTTTTTAAAGTAAAGAAGAATGGCGTTTTCCGTTTTGGAATATCTTTTTTCGTTTTAGAGATATTTACGTTTATGTATTATGTAATTGAGGAAAGTGATGACGTCATTTGTTCATGTGCAGTATATTGCATAATAGCTGTTATTGCAGTTATCAGTGGCTTGACACACAAACGAGGCCAAAGGGTTAATTCTGCATTGTGTTATAAGGGAATCATGTAAGGTGTTCCTTATATAATTCCCTGTGCAGACTGTCCGTGGAACTATATGGGAGAAACTTGAATGTGTTTACAAACCAGGAAGAAAGAACATATGACAACACAAAAACCTATAAAAAAGAAAAGGTTCAAGCATTGTCATTCACGCATGGCTGAACGGCCATTCTATTGATTTTAATAACGCCCATGTGATCGACAAGGGAAATTTTCGCGTGAAGAAGACCATTGGAATCCTCACAAGTATCTTTTTGTTCTTATTTAAGGGAGATACAACAACAGCTGAGAGAAAAGAAACAACAAGAAGAGAATTTACAGAGACAACTAAGAGAGATACAACAACAGCTGAGAGAAAAAGACCAACAAGAAGATAATTTACAGAGACAACTAAGAGAGATGGAAGGACAGCTCAGCGAAAAAGACCAACAAGAAGAGAACTTACAAAGACAATTAAGGGAGATACAACAACAGCTGAGAGAAAAAGACCAACAAGAAGAGAATTTACAGAGACAACTAAGAGAGATACAACAACAGCTGAGAGAAAAAGACCAACAAGAAGATAATTTACAGAGACAACTAAGAGAGATGGAAGGACAGCTCAGCGAAAAAGACCAACAAGAAGAGAACTTACAAAGACAATTAAGGGAGATACAACAACAGCTGAGAGAAAAAGACCAACAAGAAGAGAATTTACAGAGACAACTAAGAGAGATACAACAACAGCTGAGAGAAAAAGACCAACAAGAAGAGAGTGCACAGAGACAACTTAGAGAGATGGAACAACAGTTGACAAACTTACAAGACCAATATCGAGATAAACAGGACGAAACGGCTAACTTACAGAGACAAGTTACTACACAAGAACGACAACTGAGGGTAAAAGACCACCAGGTGAATGAATTGGAGGTAACTCTTTCTACAGCTCAGCAAGCATTGAGTGAACACCAACGCCGGCAGGTCACACCTGACTGGGTCATTTCCAGTGATCAAATTCAGCTGACAGATAAACTCCTTGGTAAGGGAGGCTGGGGAAGTGTTGTCGAGGGGAAATACTGTGGCTGTTCTGTAGCAGTGAAGCAAATCCATGAGTTGATTCTTTCCCCACACAACCGTGCTTTGTTTGAACGAGAAATGTACATTGCTTCAAGATGTCGCCATCCTTGCTTGCTGCAGTTCATCGGAGCAACAAATGACGAGGGAAGTCCTTTGTTTGTAACAGAACTTATGGAATCAAGTTTACGAGCATTGTTTGATCACAGACCTCTCTCTGCAACAGAAGTCTCCATTCTTTCTTTGGATGTGGCTCGAGCATTAAACTACCTTCACCAAAAGAAGCCCTCTCCAATTATTCATCGTGACATCAGCAGTGCTAATGTGTTACTATGGCGACAGGGTGACCAATGGCGAGGCAAAGTGTCAGATTATGGAACGGCAAATTTCATGAAACATACCATGACGGTTGCTCCTGGAGCCATGATTTACATTGCTCCTGAAGCACTCACTTCAAATCAAACAGTCAAGGTTAGCTATGACTTGCTTAAGGTTTACCATCTTTCAATTAAGTAGCGTGTACACATACACACCTATGATAAAAAAAGCTGAAGGAACAAATCGATTGAATGACGAGATGAATTACGAAATGAATTAGAATTGCACTAAAGCAAAAGAAGATAATTTGAGATTAGCGGAAAGTATGTCACAACTTTGTGTTCATGAAATGAATAGAAGACTCTTAATAGCACCCTTGAGACCTTGAGAAGATGGTCTAATGTGGAACTTTAACTTCTTCGGTGATCTAAAAGCGAACGTAAAATGCAACAGGTTTAAAACTGAGAGATGTACCTCCGGGAAATGTGAACCTTCAAATAGGTGTTACCGTTGTAGTATGTGTTTTCCACAGATGATTAGCCATATTAATGGCAGTTAGCAAAAACCTTGCATTATCTGAACGAAAACAACTAGCGTTATTTGCACACAGTGTTGCGAAAGCTTTTGTAAACTAAAACAGTGATGATTATCGTAAACATATTATAAGGTTATGATATAGCAATCAAGTTACATCTGTTTGATTTGAAAGACGAATATTTCATAGATCAAAGCAAGATGAAATGAATTTTGCTAATCAGTTGAATATTAACATAATGATTTGTAGAAGTCTTAAGTTCGCCATTGGCTTGTAACGAAGATAATTGTTTAAAAGAAAACACAGAGTAACTGAGTAGTTTGTTACTCTCACAACAAATGACTATTCATGGATCTTACCTCACTGCCGGTATATATCTTCATGTGTTATGGTATATGTAAACAATAGCCTCCATTTGGCGTGAAAATATGCTCGAATATTTGTCCGCGGACATTATCTGTTCCGAGAAGCGAACAGTTCTCCGAAAGCGTAGCTCGAGGAAAACTGTGAGCTTTGAGGAACAGATAATGTCCAAGGACAAATGTTCGAGCAGATTTTCGCGCCAAATGGAGGCTACTGTGTTTAATATCCTTCAAATCTTTTTCGCAACACGCGCGGTTTTAAAAATTGGGGAATATCACTCGGATATTCCCCAGTTTTAGTTGAGGAATATTCAGTCACGTGACGCGTTTAGACCAATCGCGCGTGAGCGGAAATATTTCGTGGATTATAAATTATTTTTTAATCGTTGCCTTTAGGTTGATGTGTACAGTTTCGGCGTTCTCCTCTGTGAAATGTGCATCCGGGAATTACCAGATCCTGAAAGGCGTGGTCAGCAAATCGCGATGGTCACAAACCACCTGCTTCGAGCCCTCATACGGAGATGTCTGCAATTAGATCCTGAGGCCAGACCAAATATGGAAGAGATTATTGAAGAACTTGAAGAACCAGTTTAATGTCATGCCATTGCTACATTGTTATGCTCAAACTACATGTAAGTTTGATTATTCTAGTCCAATATATATAATTGGAGCGAGGTTTCTTCAGCAGCTTACACAATGGTAATGTTTTCAAATAACTGCACAGTGGTGAATAAAACGATTTTTTTTTAGTTTAGGAAAATGACCATTACATGTAAGGATGTTGTCAGGATAGTTTAGAATATTTTTAACAAAGATCTTGGTAACATTTATGGCAGATACTATATTCCTTTTAACGTGTTTTTTAGAGAAAGTAGCGAATGAGTTAGCAGGATCTCCAGTTGGCTGGACATGTGACAACTGCTTTGGTGACTTTGTGTAAGATGGCTCCAGGACGGAGTTATAAGGCAAGGATTCATGAAAATGAATTAAAGATATCATCAAGAAAATGATTAACAAAAAGGTTAATTGTCACCGCAGGGTTCTGTTGACAGAACAACTTTATAACAGGTGCTAACAGATTTTAACAGTTTTAAGCGATCATGTGACCACACGCCCATATAAAGCTGTGAATTACAATTTTTCTAGAACGTTCTTGATAAATCGATGGATAGTCTTATGATACATTTGATTTATGGCATTTCTGTAACGTTTTCCAAACCTTATTAAGCTTACGCCGTTCTTATCCAGCTCCTATCCATTAGAAGAAATAGGAGATATTTCCAGTCATTTGCATGTGTTAGCGTATTGGAAGTGACTAGCTTATACGAAGGTATGGGACTTGAAGTTGAAAGTTATCAATTTTCCTTTTAAGTAATAGGAATACTATAATTATAATTATGGACAATTGGATTGACTACTTTTTGTTAACTCTTCCAGGATTTAATCCTTTTCATTGGCCTACATTAAAGAAGACGATTTTCCTTTTTATATATATGTATACTTGAAGGGGGGAAGGTTTTTTAATTTGTACCTATGAAAAGCCAAAACTCAATGTTAATTGCATGAAAATGGGCGTTTTTATCCTCTAGTTATACCAAAAAAGGTAGATCATTTTAGGCAGTTGTAAAGGTAGTGTGGACTATAGAAGTCCACAAGGAGAATTTTATAAAGCATTAAACAAGTTATTATTTTGCACAGTAGCTTTAACGAGGTACACATGTTTCGTGCAAAGAGTAAGAAACCTCTCAATATTTAGGATTATTAGAATTGGTAAACAATTTACTGAAGTATATTTTCCCAGACTTCGTCAGTCGGGGAACATAATGAACACTTTTTTTGTAATGACAGTATATCTAATCAATATAGTTAGTGAAGTTGCCTTATATTCATTTTTTTGGTAGGGATGTTTTTTTGTAGAATATATAGGGGTTAATTTTTTATATATATTGTTTTATATATATATTTTTACATTTTTGGCATGTTGTCTGTATTGTATTGCGAAAACAGCCGCTCCAAGATTTCGAAGCCTTGTAGCATTTATTTGTTGATAGCTTAGTGAGGAACCAACTGCTGTTCTAAGCAGTTGTATTTCTGAGGAATGTTCGTACGTTTTTCACCCGGGTATTTTTCAATTTAGAACGATCTTTAGTAGCATACCCACAAAATCACTTTGTTCCGCGTTACCTGAGAACCTTCCTATCGAAATTTTCAGATATCGTAGGCCTTGTTTCATGACAAGGTAGCCTTAATAGGATTTTTCCTGAAGAGAACAGCTCGTGAAAAGTTGAGTAAAGTAGTCGCCTGCACATAGACTACATAAGCATTTTGCTGCCTAGCCAATCCTGTATGTAATGGATCTCAGCCACTTACTGTTCTAGAACACTCTAAAAAGTAACTCTTGAAGTATCACCAGTGTGGTCTGTGCACGTGCACTTTATTAGTGTCGCTATCTGTGTTACCAATATTTCTCGTTTCAAAGAAATGTGAGATTCGTTGAAATCATGTAACCTGACACTAACAAAATACTAAGTGGATCTAAGAAAGTAGGATCAATGAAAAAAAAATGGAATAATTGAAAGGTTGTTTCAAACAAACAAAACCTGATATAGCCTGCGTAGCTGGCGGTTTAGTTAGTTGGTTGGGCTAGAGGACCGAAAAGAGCGTGATCCATAAAAACGAGCGGCGAAGCCGCGAGTGGCCTGGGGAAAATGAATCTTTTTGGCCGCTTCACCGGTTGCTCGCGCGCCCTACCCCCAGCTAAACCGCCAGCTACGCAGGCTAAACCTGATAGCGCTTCTTTCGAACGTTTGTTCCTGTATTTAGGCCACGAGAATCCTGATGATAATTGTAAGGGAAGTCGAAGCATGCTGGTTAAGCAGTGTGTGTGTGCAGTTTAGTTGGTTAATAGTTTGCGCGCGGATTTCTAGTTCTTTTCTGTTCTTCAGTGTCCAACATTGTACTGTAGTCTACTGTGAAGCCGTTACTTGGGTTGTTCGTCGACGCTTAGGAGAAAGCGTTACCCGACGACAATAGTAGTGATAACGACTGCCAACTAACAAAGAGTGGCGTTTCTTTCAAATGCACTTTTGTAATTTCAAGAAGGTCGTGTGGAAAGGTTTCACTTCGTGCTCTTGATTATTAAATAGCTTATTGAGTATTAATGCATATTACGTTTACCAGGTCTAGAACTTATACTAAGTACGCCATGTTGGTGGCCAGACAGACATGCTAACGAGGACTCTGAGGAATCTGTAGGCAGTCATGACCAAATCCAAGGGACAGTTGAATTACTGAAACCCTATAAATCCCTGAAGAATGGCTCTAGTCGTGGTTTATCCGTCACTCTGACTGAAGAGCCACTAGACCGTGTTCGTATCCTCGGTATTGGACTGGAACTAGCTTGCAATGGAGGCTCATGCGGGGGGGATGTCATTAAGAAGAGATCAATGTCATTTGCATTTGAAAAGACTCCCCGCGTTAGCCTCAGTTGCAAGCTAGTTCCAGTCCAATACCGAGAATACGAATATGGTCCGATTCAACAGATGGTCCTTGTTATGACGTTAGTAAATTCGAAATTTTCAAGTCAAACTTGGTTTCATGTAAATTAATATTCCAAAGCCAGATAGGTCGCCATTATGGCCGTGTAGCTTAAAATTGTAAATTGCAAAGCAATACGAAAAAGTAAACAGGAATTTCAATCTGTTTATTGCGTATCAGTTTTATGATCTTTTCCTTCGACTTTTGAGTCTCTGCCCTTCCCCTCCGGGTGGTTTGCCAGTTTTGTTTTTGTTTTTGTTGTTTTTTTTATGAAAAAATTTTTCAAATGTCCCAGGGTGGCACATTACAAATCCTCATGGTGGAGCTTTGGGAAGACTGCAAATGCGCGACTGAAGGCCACGAAACAGGGTCAATTTTGTGATAAGTGAATAAAGATGGTGGATTTTTTTTTAAGCTTGGTAATGAAATGTGAAAAGTGAACTGATCAACATGACACGAACGTGGGACAAAGAATTTCTTCGTTCCACGCCTGGGTCATGTTGATCAGTTCACTTTTTACAGGGTCAATTTCTTTTCTGAAATGATCGATGATGTATGGAAGCAATAATTGTTCAAGTCAATAGCCGATTGTTAATATAGCTGCATCGAAAGCGGGAGGTTGTTGTGATTTGTGATCGGAATCAGGCAACCTCGTCCCATGGCTTTTTCTCTTACATGGGGGCGCGGCTAATCTCTAACCTAGATTTCCCACGGCCAGGCGTCAAGATCGGAAAAGGCCATTAGAACGAGGTTGATTATCAAGAGGGGCTGGGGGGGGGGGGTTCACGATTTGATCATGATGGTCTCTCGATCGCCTTACACTTTCAAGGGTTAATTAGCCAAGTCCGGGACATGGGTCCAAACTTGGAGGCAAAAGTTTAGAAAATGAAACGGCAAAATAATCTTACGCATGTGACGGGGAAAGCGAAAATGTTGCGATGCTGTAGAAAACAAATTCTCTCTTTACTGGATTGTAGTGTACGATCCCATGCCAGCCCAGAGGATGCTGATTTGTTGTTGCTGTTAAGTTTTCACAGATGTGACCTAAGAATAGCAAATATTCTGCTCTTGAATCATCTGAAACATGCGAGATTTCCCGTGATCATGACATAGGAATATTTTTGAGTTACTTTTTTTATAAAAAAAATACCTCTTATTCGGCGCGTCGGGTATGTTATGGACGGGTCAATGGATGAGTGAGTGAGTGAGTGAGTGAGTGAGTGAGTGAGTGAGTGAGTGAGTGAGTGAGTGAGTGAGTGAGTGAGTGAGTGAGTGAGTGAGTGAGTGAGTGAGAGTGAGTGAGTGAGTGAGTGAGTGAGTGTGAGTGAGTGAGTCAGTGAGTGAGTCAGTGAGTGAGTCAGTGAGTGAGTCAGTGAGTGAGTCAGTGAGTGAGTCAGTGAGTCAGTGAGTCAGTGAGTCAGTGAGTCAGTGAGTCAGTGAGTCAGTGAGTCAGTGAGTCAGTGAGTCAGTGAGTCAGTGAGTCAGTGAGTCAGTGAGTCAGTGAGTCAGTGAGTCAGTGAGTCAGTGAGTCAGTGAGTCAGTGAGTATAGTATATCTTTATTGCGCCTTACTCCCCAAAGGGAGGTATTGGTCTGTTTACAATAAAGGTTTAACATTAACTAGTACAATAAGAAATAACATTCACTTGATTCTTTTATAATTCAAATAAAATTAAATAAAAATTATAATGCTCATTTCGTTTGTAAGTTGAGAATCTCTTTTCTTTTTTTAAACATTAAGTTGATATATTTACCTATTATTTTTGATGTAACTCTATTGTCAGCTCTAAGTAAGTACTTAGTTCTCTCGTTATCGCTCAGATTTGCGTAAAGTGCATCTTTGTTTGAAATGTGAGAATGGAGCTCAACTCTTATGGTAGCGTACCCCTGGCAATACATCAAGAAATGCTGTTCGTGTTCTACGCAGTTTTCTTTGCATACTAAGCATGTTCTTTCCTCTACTGGGATTGATGCTCCTTTATTTTCATATTTTCCAGTTTGTATTCGTAATGCGTGACATCCTAACCTAAGCCTTGTCAGGCTAATTCTGTGTGCTGAATTTGTAACCGTTTTCAGGTAATTTTCAAATTGATAACTCTTTTTAACTTCCTTGTGCGTAAATTTTTCCCTTGAACTGTTCTTAGTCTCAAGCCAGTTTTGTGAATACTGATTTCTAAGATTTTTGTTTATTTTTAATCGACCGTTCTTGATGTGTTGCCGTGTTACTGGTTCTGTTGATTCTGTTACTTGATACCCCCTAGTGATCTGTTCATTAATTGTAACATCAAAGAAATGTGTAGAAGTTGTTGCATATTGAAATGCTTCACGTAACAAAACGTTGCTACAAGAATGCTTCAATCTTTGCCGATAGCTAAAGATTGAGGCTTTTATATCAATGCTTAAAGGGTACCTCCCAAGCTCTGCCCTGCAGGCAATATTTTCTGTATACCATGGGATGTTTAGTGTTTGTTTACAGAACTTAATGTGACTTGTTCAATTGTGCTTTTATCAAAATGCATTCTGTATGACAATAGGTCTGGTCCCCAAATTTCACATGCATAAAGTAACACGGGTTTAACAAGGGCATCGAAAAGTTTGTTCTTAATCGCAATAGTTGCTGAATGTGAGTTAGAAAAGGATCTTTTTATTATCGAGAGAACTTTTGTGGCTTTTTTGCTGAGAATTTCTCTTGCATAGGTGTAACGACCGGATGAAGTCATTTCTACACCTAAATATGTTTGTTTATCGACAATTTGTAAAGTTTCATTATTGTATTTGAAATTTGTATTGTTTTTGTTTTGCCCATTACCACTAAATATGATGCGTCATCATCTGGCAGGAAATCGCGACAATCATTTTCAATAAAGTCATTTAAAGTTCCAGTCCTAGCATTTAAATCACCAAGCAAAATGATTTTACCTTGTTTGGAATACTTGTGTATTTCTTGTTCTAAAACGCTTAGGACGTCCTCACCCGCTTTTCGCTGAGACTGAAGTGGGGGTAAATAAACCGCCGCGAGATAAATGTCTGAATTTATACCAAAAAGCTGTGGTTTACATCGGGGAAACAGGGAGATCTATGCAGGAGAGGATCAAAGAACACGACAGGGATATACGACTCGCCCGTACCCAGACCTCCGCCGTTTCCGAACACACCCACGAGACCGGCCACTATCCTATCTGGAATGAGGTCAAGTTTATTGATCGAGATCCTCACTGGTACACACGTAGGGTCAAGGAAGCTATTCACATAAGACTTCACCCTAATAACATCAACAGGGATAGTGGAATTGAAATTCCTGAAGCATGGATACCCACGATCAAGAAACACAACAACAGGAGAACGGTACAACAGCGGACCACTGAGGGAACGGCTACTCGCCGGAACAATGGAACAATAGGAGGATCGAAATGCACCAATCACAGCCGACCTTTGTGATATAAATGATACCGTGCAATCAGTCGACCTTATCGCCTGAAGAAGACTAGCAGTAAGCAGTCGAAACGTCGCGATCTACATCTCAAGTGACTACATCGTGAGACAAACGATAATACACTTTATTAGATTTAATTGATTTGATATTTAATTTTGTATTTGAAATGGTTTGATTGGTTGGTTTTAGCCTGGTTTTGAGTCCTTGAACATTCCATGAAATTATATTAAAAACATTATTTTGATTTAACCATGAAGAGTTCATTTGAAAGAAAGAAAATATATATATGTATTTATACGATCAACAAAACCCGGAAAAAATAAATGTAAGCTTTGATAATACGTACTAATAAGGAAATATAGTACTTACCGATTATCGGGGAAATATAAAACTAAATATGTCTAACAAAAGTGTCTCAGTGTCATGATAAGGCTTACAGCTGCTTAACGTTTGCCAAGGCTTGTCAGCAGTAAGTTGATTAACTGTTGCGCTGGACCTGCGTTCCTCCACTGTGAATTTCGTCCTTTTCTGCGGTTCTGTTGGTTCCACAGGAATGGCTTTTCCTGAAAACGGCGCTGTTTTGAGTGGTCTGAAGTGGCGTCGAATGAGTGTCCATTTTCTCTTGCCCATTTCTTCATAGAAGCAGCCAGACGTCCAAGGCCTTGTTTGTTGTAATGGTTCCGTCTCGTGTGAAGAAACCGGGGTCTTTCGCGTCTACATCGAGGAATGCTGTATCCATCGACTTTATGTATTCATTAAATTCAGTTATTCTCGGACTGGGCGCATGGTGGTTGGGAGGAATTTCACAGAAGCATATTAGCATATCATATAAGCATATTGAGTGAGTGAGTGAGTGAGTGAGTGAGTGAGTGAGTGAGTGAGTGAGTGAGTGAGTGAGAAATTGTTAATTAATAATTGGAAAACCCAAACAATGAATATTTAAAAGTCCTGTAAACCTAAAGCCACTTTATTCAGCCTGCTTAGCAGTCGTTCGCGTTAAAGAGGGTTTTTTTTTGTTTGCACGAGAGGTCCTGCATAAGGATGTATAGTAATCTATAGTGCTATATAGGGTTGTATAGAGGTGTTTGGGAATGTATAGGGCTGTATACGTGTTTTAGAGATGTATAGTGTTGTATAGGAATGTATAGTGCTGTATAGGGATGTATAGTACTGTATAGGGGTGTATAGTACTGTAAAGGAATGTATAGTGCTTTATAGGGGTGTATAGTGCCGTAGAGGGATGTATAGTGCTGTACAGGGGTGAATAATGCTGTATAGGGGTGTATAGTGCTGTATAGGGGTGTATAGTACTGTACAGGGGTGTATAATGCTGTATAGGGGTGTACAGTGCTGTATAGGGGTGTATAGTGCTATTTAGGGCTGTAGAGTGTTCTACAGGGGTGTATAGTGCTGCATAGGGGTGTATAGTGCTGCAGAAGGGTGTATAGTGCTGTATAGGTATGTGTAGTGCTATATAGGGGTGTATAGTGCTGTATAGAGGTGTATAGTGCTGTATAGGGGTGTATAGTGCTGTATAGGGATGTATAGTACTGTATAGGGGTGTATAGTACTGTAAAGGAATGTAGAGTGCTATGTAGGGGTGTATATTGCCGTATAGGGATGTATAGTGCTGTACAGGGGTGTATAGTACTGTATAGGGGTGTATAATGCTGTATAAGGGTGTATAGTGCTGTTTAAAAGGGTGTATATGGCTGTAGAGGGGTGTATAGTGCTGATACGCTGCGTTTTTTAAGCATGGTACTGGCCATGCGGTTGAATGTTTAAATGTTTAGGTTGGCCTTGTCCAGCCACATTTATTCTTTTGCTTTTCGAGACACCAATCTTGACACTTTGTCTCCTTGCGCCCCGAAACATGTGATGTGGCAACGCGTGTTTCGGGGCGCAAGTGAGTTCAAAGTACGGAACTTGATATAGTGCACGGGTCATTTTGCAATTTATGTGCGTTGGCTGTTGGGCTGGCGTTACATATCTTCGCTACACAGTGCTGACGAGCCCCAAGAAGGGCGAAACAGCTGTCCACTGTTGCGATCCTACTTTATCGGTTCTTGCCATGTTGGTGTCTCGAAACGTTTTTCACGTAGTATCAGCCTTGCAGTTTATTGCTTGTATAGGGGTGTATAGCGATGTATAGCGGTGTATAGTGCTCTATAGGGGTGTATAGTGCCGTATAGGGATGTATAGTGCTGTACAGGGGTGTATAGTGCTGTATAGGGGTGTACATTGCTGTATAGGGGTGTATAGTGCTGTTTAGGGGTGTATAGTGCTGTTTAGGGGTGTATAG